>NW_019248523.1:0-1373 GCF_002742605.1 Olea europaea var. sylvestris | reverse complement strand
GCGCCAGGGGCAATTTCGTCATTTTTCGCGATGGTGTCGAAATGGGCTCAAATTTGTCAGTTTGATCGGAAACAAAAACCGCGATAGGCGCAATTTCGTCATTTTTCGCGGCGGTGTCGGAATGGGCTAAAATTTGACATTTTGATCGGAAACAAAAATCGCGCCGGGGCAATTTTGTCATTTTCGCGACGGTGTCGAAATTCGCACAAATTTGACAATTTGATCGGAAACAAAAATTGCGCCGGGGGAAATTTCGTCGTTTTTCGCGACGGTGTCGGAACTGGTTAAAATTTGACATTTTGATTGGAAACAAAAACCGAGCCAGGGGCAATTTCGTCATTTTTCGCGACGGTGTCGGAATTGGTTAAAATTTGACATTTTGATCGGAAACAAAAACCGCGCCCTGGGCAATTTCGTCATTTTTCGCGATGGTGTCGAAATTCGCTCAAATTTGACAATTTGATCGGAAACAAAAACCGCGCCTGGGGCAATTTCTTCATTTTTCGCGACGGTGTCGGATTGCGCTCAAATTTGTCAGTTTGATCGGAAACAAAAACCGCGCCAGGGTCAATTTCGTCATTTTTCGCGACGGTGCCGAAATGGGCTAAAATTTGACAGTTTGATCGGAAACAAAAACCGCGCCGTGGGCAATTTCGTCATTTTTCGCAACGATGTCGAAATGGGATCAAATTTGACATTTTGATCGGAAACAAAAATCGCGCCGGGGGCAATTTCGTCATTTTTCGCGACGGTGTCGAAATGGGCTAAAATTTGTCTGATTGATCGGAAACAAAAACCGCGCCAGGGGCAATTTCGTCATTTTTCCCGACGGTGTCGGAATGGGCTAAACTTTGACATTTTGATCGGAACAACAAAAATCGCGCCGGAGGCAATTGCGTCATTTTTTACGACGGTGCCGAAATGGGCTAAAATTTGTCTGATTGATCGGAAACAAAAACCGCGCCAGGGGCAATTTCGTCATTTTTCCCGACGGTGTCGGAATGGGCTAAACTTTGACATTTTGATCGGAACAACAAAAATCGCGCCGGAGGCAATTGCGTCATTTTTTACGACGGTGCCGAAATGGGCTAAAATTTGTCTGATTGATCGGAAACAAAAATCGCTCCGGGGGGAATTTCGTCATTTTTCACGACGGTGTCGGAATTGGTTACAATTTGACATTTTGATTGGAAACAAAACCCGAGCCAGGGGCAATTTCGTCATTTTTCGCGACGGTGTCGAAATTCGCACTAATTTGACAATTTGATCGGAAACAAAAATTGCGCGCGTGGGAAATTTCGTCGTTTTTCGCGACGGTGTCGGAATTGGTTAAAATTTGACATTTTGATCGGAAACAAAAATCGCGCCAGGGG
>NW_019248522.1:0-1373 GCF_002742605.1 Olea europaea var. sylvestris | reverse complement strand
CTACCAGGTCATTAACACCTGCTGAAGAACAGGCTATAACTTGGTTGAGGTTTAAGGAACTCGTAGAAGAAAAATTCTTCCCGACAGCTGTGAAAGATTAAATGGAGATGGAGTTCCTCAGACTCCAACAAGGAACCATGACCCTCGAGGAATATGAACGTAAATTTGAGGAATTATCAAGGTTTGCTTCACATCTAGTGGATACGGAGGAAAAGCAGGCTAGAAGATTTGAACGTGGGCTTCAACCTTATATTCATGACATAGTGTCAGTTCTTGAGCTGAGCACTTATCGAGAAGTCCTGAAGCGAGCCCAGACTATTTCTTATCAAAGAACTCAAAACGTTGGAAATTCTTACCAAGTTCAAAATTTATCAGGTAAGAGGAAGTGGAACTTTGATAGACAGAATAATGGTAAAGGAAAAGGGAATAATGCACCAAAGAAAGGAAAGACGGAGATAGTAGGAGTGGGTGGTGATAAGTGTTGTCCTAAGTGCGATAGACCTCACAAAGGAGAATGTCTATTGGGAAAAAATATTTGTTTCAAGTGTGGAAAATCAGGACATTTCGCTAAAGAATGCCTCCAAAATCAGACACAGAAGGCTGGAGATGACAAGAAAGGAAAACCAAGAGTTTTCTCCTTATTCAAGCAAGAAGCAAAACGAGACCCTAATGTCCTCGCAGGTATCATCTCTATTTCCAATATGCCTGCATTTGTACTTATAGATTCTGGAGCTACACATTCGTTCATTTCTTCTTTGTTTGTTGCAAAGTCTAAAGTGGAATGTGAATTCCTTCCGTATACCTTAGATATCTCTTCCATCTGGAAAGAAACTTGTCGCTAACCAAATAGCTAGAGATCTTAGGATGGAAATTGATGGTAGAGATATAGCGGTAGATCTAATTCCATTAACGATAAAAGACTTTGATGTTATCCTTGATATGGACTGGTTGTCTAAAAACTATGCAACTATTCATTGTACCGAGAGAATGGTGGTTTTTGGAAGATCGGGCGAGGAAGAGTTTCGTTTTGTGGGAACTGAGGCAAATATCTCGTCTCGTATAGTGTCAACAACTCAGGTTGAAAGGATGCCAAGAAAGGAATTAGGTCAAAGATTTCTAGTATCGATGACCAATATTAAACAAGATAAGTTGTCAGCTGAGGATGTTCAAATAGTTCGGCACTATAAAGATGTTTTTCCAAAAGACCTTCTAGGTGTACCACCAGACAGGCAAGTAGAGTTTACCATCGATTTGGTATCAGGAGCAACACCTATTTCAAAAGCTCCATACCGTATGGCACCGTTGGAACTGCAAGAGTTGAAGGTACAGTTGAAGGAGCTTCTTGATAAGGGTTTCATTAGACCAAGTGTATC
>NW_019248521.1:61249-65930 GCF_002742605.1 Olea europaea var. sylvestris | reverse complement strand
TCCACACTCTCGACTGGAGATATTGGACAAGGAAGAATATTTGATCTCATCTAACTGCCCATTGAACTAGGACTGAAATATCGGACGTATCACTAGTAAGCTTGATTTGCATCTTGCAAGATATATCAATTTTATTATTTGAAAGCTTTACTTTCTAGTTCGGTGTTTGTGGGCAATCAAATTCCATTAAGAAAAATAAAAAAACATAGAAAATGTCACATAATATGTATAGCACATCCTTCAATCACTATCACGATCATGTATCTTACCCTTACCAGTCCACTCATCAATACAATCATCCACCATCTAAGACCTTTATCGAAGACATACATTTTCCTTATAAGCAAATTACATTACAATTATGGGACTTTGATGGTCTTACTCGATCCGATTTATTTTTTGATTGGCTTGATAATCTTGAAAAATTCTTTCTCTATCACAATTGAGTGACTCACGTAAAATTTGTCATGTTAAAATATCATTGGTCAGTTTTGCTAAAACATATTGGAGATCATATTCGTGTAATCGTCTAGGCCAACGTACTGTCACCTTGTGGGATGAGATGAAACAAATCCTAAGTGATAAATATGCCCCTATATATTATCAAATTCAGTTGTTAAATCAATTCTTTTTACAATGTAGGCAAGGTACTTTCGTTGTTAGTTCGTATTTAGTCTACTTCGAAGAGTTATTGCACAATTGTTATATTTATGAGGCTCCCCACATCACAGAGTCTAGGTTTATTGATAGTTTAAATCCTAAAATCTTGCCTAATGATATTCCTGCATTCCACTCTTTAGATGATGCTTACCAACAAGCTAACCTATGGAACATATCCTTTCATCCTCGCCAAGCATGTCATGAGTTAGGAATATCATCGTAGTCTAAACAATCACTTCCCGAGTCTAGTTGTATTCCTCTTGAGAAAGATAATGAAGTTTTCATTGTTGAGCCAATTGAATATTCTGATTGCGATGATGAGGAATTATCTATAGTGTTACCACCTAAGTCAAACAATCCACCTATCCTCCATTACATGCCGAAGTTGATCTCGCCTAATTTGTTGCATGATTCTGATGTATGTTTCAGTATGGTACTGAATCTCACCATCATACCTATCATTATTAAAATTTGATCTTTATTTGATTAGTAAGCATTTTCATTCTGACGAAAGTCCCAACGGCTTGTTTGGTGTGTTGGATTGGACCGTGTTGGATAGGATTATAGAAAAACAGTTAAATTGTAGCTATCAAAGTGGACTTTCTATTGTAACCATAGATGCTTTAAATTGTTTGCCTCCTTAATTATGCTTCTTATGAGTTGTAGTATTTGTCAATTGGTGTAAATATAAATGGTTTTGCAGATTTTTAATGATTGTTTATGCTATCTTCACAATGCTTTTGTACTTGCAATCGAGTGCCCGCGGTGTTTGCGCTTTTACTAAAAGAGTTTCTTCCAGTCAAACAAAATATATCTAGAAAATTATCCAAATAAAATTCAAAGGTAGCTTTTTAATTTTAGAAACATTTCTGATTGTTTAAAAGTCCTGCCAAATGGGTCCGTCCATTGACTCGATTTCAAGAAATGAGAAACGAATATGTGGAGGGACAGTGATTAAGATGAAAAATAGAATTCATTCAGACAGTAAAAAGAATAGCCACAAAGGATGGTGTTCTTAAAACCAGATGAATTGTATGATGCAAGTTTGGCTGCAGTCAACATCAGTTTGTTGATTTTGTTTAAAGCTTGGCTTATTGTTGAAGAAATGACTGGCCATCAATTGCAGCTTCAAAGTGCATATTTTATCCTCACTTTAGCATGATTTGAGGGAATCCCGTGTGGTCATTTTATTTGTGGCCACTAATGCTAATTTTATCCAGTTATTCATGTGAGTTTGGTTATTTTATCCAAGTAAGCAATGTATTATGATTTCAGCAAATGACAAAAACTGTATAATATGAATCTTGGGCATGAATTATTGGTAAAGAAAAAAAAGCCCATCAAATATATAATATTTTTGCCAACTTTCCTTGCGAATTTTGGATTTTTTTCCCCTAAGAAAATAATGTATAATGATNCGATTGCGTGATTCTGGATAGACATTGGGCTGTGAAGCTATATTTGTTATCTTACAGCTTAGTTGGCTTAAATTATTTTAGTGCTGGGGCCTGATTACTACTTTATTTAAGCTAGACTTGTGATATTGGGCTCGTAATTTTGAGTTATTGGATTTGTTGTAACTTTATTTCTGTTGGGCTTGTACTTTATTACTTTTTATTAAGCTTGCTATGTTACGATGTCTACTAGTAATTCAAACTCTTTTGGTATGAAATTCATGGGTAAGAATTATGCTAATTGGGAATTTTAATTTCGCCTGTTTGTTATTAGAAAAGAGCCATGTGGTCATATAGATGGAACTAACCCAACTCCTACCGAGCTTTCTAAGTCGGCTTAGTGGAAAATCAAAGATGTTAGAGTGATGACATGGATTTTAGGATTTTTTGATCAATTAATTGTTCTTAATATGAGGTTGTACAAGACTACTAAATCTATACGAGAGTAATTAAAGAAGGTATATAATTAGGATAACACTACTTGAGTGATCATTCGACCTCTTTGAATCTGTGTTTTGGGGAATTAGTTCGTGAAGAACAACGTTTTGCCACACGTGTCACTTTCAGCAAGACAAAATGATACTGACTACAGTTACTTATGCTGCACGAAAGGTAAAGGAAAAGACATGTGAAAATTTAAATGTTCAAGCTACAAAAAATATGGACATGTTTTTCATTGTGTGAAGAAGTCTTGTAACTGCTGCAAGAAGTCGGGGCATATTATCGAAGAATGTCTTACTCGCCATCAAAATCATCAGTCTAATGTCGTTCAAGCTATATTTAGCTTTACATCTTTCTCTACACTAGTAATTCATCTGCACTTAGCTCGAAGATAGTGCGAGATAATTATTTCAACATTCTTAGTCTTAGGACTTCAAGTTAATGGTTTATCATGGCTTGTTGATTCTAGTGTCTCTAATCATATGACTAGTTCATCTAACATTCTCCATAATAAAAATATCATGGTTCATCTTACATTCACATTGCTAATTGTAATCAGTTACATATTCAAGCAGTTGGAGATATTAATTCTTCATTCAAAGATGTGTTTAATATCTCCTAAACTTTATACTTATCTTATTTTCGTCGGACGGTTATTTCATAATAAATGTGATGTTCAGTTTTCTCATGAAGGTTGTTGATGGAGTATTAATAGCCAATTTAATTATTTATTTTTCTCTTTTGATTCACATTTTAGGAAATACGATTAGTGTGTGATTTAATAATTTTTATATCATTTCTTTCCTTAGTTATGTTTTTGAAACCCTATATAAAGGGATGTTAGATGTAATGAAGACAAGCTTTGATTATGAAATGAATTGATATTCTCCCCCTATCTCTCTCTATTCTCTCTCCCTCTTTATCTCTTTTCTCCTTCCTTTCTCCTCATATCTCCCCTTTCCCTTCTCCTATATTTTTCCCATAGCATCCGATGTCAATTTGGTATCAGAGTTCAAACTGTTTCCTTTGGCCAACAAATTCGACCCCTAACCTGTCATTGCCAATCACAAAACCTACATCCAACTTTATACACAAAACCACTCGAATAGTGCAGCACCAATAGTTTGTTATTCAGTGTTTTAGTTATTTATTCTTAGTTAAAAATAAAATAAAATGTTACTGTTCAATGCATTGTTGCTGTTCATGCATTTAAGAAGATTAGGTGGTTTTGTTCCAATAAAACCAACAGGCCCAAATAAACCACCAGCAACACGCAGCCCACATATACAAAACTAATTGACACTAAGCTCCTCAACCCAATTTCATAACCATCCACTCTATACTAGTATACCAGCCGTAGCGAACTTATATCCCAACCTCACCCATAACTTAAGCCCTTACTAAAATAGAAAATGCCCAAATTATTCAAGCACACATACACCAATACACCAACCAAATCCAAGCCTAATATAACCCACAAACCAAATACAGCTACCTAAAGTAGCAAACCAAATAAAACAATTAACCTAAAAAAAAAGCCCACCAATTACTTCACTTTCTCAAAAACTAATAACTTTGCTGGCTACCCCAGCTCTTGTCAGTTTCGCCTCCGCAATTCAACAACCACCAAGTTACCTATCACCGCTTCTCGTCTCGCTAACAAAATCATTGTCCCTGCAATCACTCCTCCCATCAACGCCATTGATTCCACCGCTCCAGTTCCACCCCATCACCAGTGACTGCACGCCTTCCCAAACACCATCATCTCATCATCTACAGTTCACCACCCATACATCCCTCGAATCACCATTAAATCCAACACAACCTATACACATACCTATATATTACATACATTACTGTCCACAAAATTGCAGCATTATTATCTGCTCAGTAACCCATACACACACATGCCAGAACATCAGAGCTATTATTCTACAAGCCCATTATAAAATACCCAAACCCTAGTCCACAAGCAAAAGCTACAATCTCCAAAAGTTGTTGTCTTTCAATCTTCGTTGAGTTCTCCAGCCACGCCAACTGGGTTCCACACTCTCGACTGGAGATATTGGACAAGGAAGAATATTTGATCTCATCTAACTGCCCATTGAACTAGGACTGAAATATCG
>NW_019248521.1:24856-54917 GCF_002742605.1 Olea europaea var. sylvestris | reverse complement strand
TCCTATATTTTAGTTTTGTTAGATGCAATCTAGTACAGGAAAATAAAAAATGAATTTCTTCGTTTGGATATGACTTTTTTTTTTAATGCATATGCAAACCATGTTGTTTAACTTTCACCCTTGATGTTCTGTAAGAACAAATGAGGCTAAATCATGTCTACAATTCGTTTATAATAAGTTCAGATTAAAAATAGATAGAAATAAATGGTATATAAGTGGTTAGTACTCGTGGGTCCCACAAAATATGTGGATAAAAAGTGGTTTCAGGTTTGACCGATCATAAGCTGGTGCCAAACAAGGGCTAGTTAATCTATTTCTTCAATTTCCTCTTCAATTTTCTTGTTTAATCCACTTCACTCGTTTGTGTTAAATATCATATACAGAATGGCAGTTGATAGCATTTATTATCCAGTTTTCTACCAGAAATTATCTACCCTATAGTTTGTAGCTACATATGTTATGTTATTGTTCTTGTCAAATGATTATTTTGCTGTCAGGGATATGGTTTGACGGAATCAACTGCTGTAGGAACTCGTGGCTACAATACTTTTAAGGTTCGTAAATATTCTTCTGCAGGACTTCTGGCCCCAAATGCACGAGCTAAAGTAGTGGATTGGGTCTCTGGTTCTTGTTTACCACCAGGAAGCGTTGGTGAACTTTGGTTACATACACCTGGTGTCATGAAAGGTAATTAGTTTCTCCAAGTGTTGTGTGGTTACCACCTATACTTGAAATCTAGGGCTTCTATTTAAAATGTACTTCTCTTTCAGTAATATACATATTGATGGACTATGTTTCGCGTTTTTAACTGTACGTGTTTTCCATAAATATTTGAGATGTACTCCATTTTCCAACTATTTTTTGCTGAAGTAAATTCTTATTGGAATTTTCCAAAGCGGCCTGATTACTGTATCTCAATAACTTTTCAATATGATCTTAGTTTTGATGCTTTATTCAATGCCTCTGCCCTTTTGATTTAATATACGTTAGAGTGAAAAGTAATGTAATGTTAGATCATTTCCACCCACAGTTGCAGCTAAGTGGAAGATTAATGCATATTTTGTTTTCTGTTCCTAAAATCTGTCATGATCAAATTCGTAAATTTAGCTGATTCTAATTGGCAAAGTATATCATTCTTCTCGACAGCTATCAGTAAGGCTATAAGGATAAATCTAAATCTAGAATTTCAAAATTTGCACTTAAATTACAGAATACTTGAATAATGTTGCGGCGACTATGGCCACAATCGATGAAGATGGTTGGCTACATACAGGGGATATTGTTTGTTTTGATCAAGAAGGATACTTATATGTACTTGACCGTTTGAAGGAATTCATCAAGTACAAGGGCTTCCAGGTATACAATATATGTACATAGTTTATTTGTTCTCCTTTTTCAGTGATTCTTGGATTAGAAATAACTTCTTTTTTTTTTTTTTGTTTGATGAAGATGTCTTTTTCCTTTCATAATCCTAAAGTCGCAAATCAATTGTACTGAAATTGTTAATTCAAGTAGCTTCTGTCATTTTGTAGATTGCTCCTGCTGATTTAGAGTCAGTATTGTTGTCTCATCCTGAGGTGCTTGATGCAGCAGTAACAGCGTAAGTGTGGCCATTTTATAATTTCTTTAAAAAAAATTTGTTCTTCATTAATAGTTAATTTTTATTCTACAATTCCCTTTCCGTATACTACGTCAAGCTGGAGGCCACGTACTTGAGCAATCTCTTTACACTGCTGTATTCACTTGTAAAAAGTTAGCACTGAATACAATTTGCTGATTGCTGGCAAATACTTCCTTTTGTTGCTATAGAAAATCTCCGAATCCTCTGCTTCTCGTAAAAATTACGAGTGTCTTTTGTTCTTCCTCTTTACCTCCGTAACAAAAAATAAAAAAAATTACAAGGGTCTGAAAATGACCCCTATAGCTCTCTTTCTATGTTATTTTTACATTTGAGGATAAATTCTTAAAATAGCTATAATGTCAGGATTGCTCAACAAAATTATTTCTAGGTGCAATTTCTCAATCTTTGAACTTTTTCCTGATTTTTACTTCGTGGCATTTGTATATCAAATTTTATAGAGCAAAGGATGAAGAAGCTGGAGAGATTCCCATTGCATTTGTAGTCCGGAAAGATGGGAGTTCACTATCTGATACAGCCCTAATGGACTATGTAGCTAAGCAGGTTATTATCTTAAGATCTCTACTTCGAGCATTTTTGGCAAAGCTTAACGTATAAATTAGCTGATCAAATATACTTTTTTATCCACATATTTAATAGGTTCCGTAGATTATAAGCACTCAAAAGCACTACCAAACAAGCACTTCATTGCATGCTCACTTTCTTTGAAGTTATTGATGAATAGGGCTCGTTTTTGATGTTTTTCAAGATTCCATATCTGCCCATGAGTATTCTATTTTTGCAGGTTACACCGTATAAGAAGGTGAGAAAGGTGTTTTTCCGAACCTCGATACCAAGGTCTGCAGCTGGGAAGATTCTTCGAAGGGAGCTTAGGGCCTTAATAAATTCTAAACTGTAATGCCCTTCGCTTATAGTTAGGAAGACAAATTGTTCAGTTAGGCTATAACTGTGAACCAAAAGGAACTAATTTCTTGCAGACGAGGAGAAGAGACAATATTGTTCCTTGTTCTGTTGTACCATAATGTTACACGAGTGCCATGACGATCTTGGCTTTGCGCACTCTTTTGAGTATAAATGCATGCTTTTAAAAAGCACAGAGCATATTAATCCTAATATGAAATTTTTACCCAGCTAAAAAATTTCCCATTCAATATCGAAAGTAAAACCTCAGTAAATAATAATGTGGGATCGAGAAAATTTATCGATATATTATGTGAAACCATCAAGTTATTTTTAGTCAATGTTATAAAAATGTGGTGGATGTTCAACACTTCTTGAATTATCCTAGTGAATATATACGATGATGGAATAATCTACTCAAAGATATTATTTAAGAGGTATTAAACAAGCCTATGAAAATTGATCATAATTTAGATGATAGTGTGCTTTATCAACTATTTGTTCAAATTTCAAAATAAATAAATATATTTTTTAACATTTTGAAATATATTTCATACAACACAAGATGTCACCGAGCAATGGAGCATTGCTAGAGCACATCCTATAAAGTGTGTTTTTAATTTAGGTTCAGGTAATTTAGATTGGTTAAATTAGATTTATCTCTATTTCTTTCAATGACATGAGATCAAATCACACTGATGTTGGGATGTGTAACTATTTTCTACCCAAAAGTTAATAGTCGATAGGAAATGTGCAATCAAACATTATATCACCTTAGAATCAAGTTTAGAAATCCACCTCAAGTACTATTTGTCCGACTTTACTTCAAATATCCCTTGCAAATTAGGTCTATCTTGATGTTCATGTGATGCTCATATTATATACGAGACATTTGACTATGATACCATATGATATAGGGTTATGTAACATCTTTTCAAAGTTATAGTTGATACGACAAACAATTGATTATATTGTCTAAAATTAAGTCGGTGAATCTACCCAAATACTATGTTACTTCGAGAATCCCTTATGAAATATGCCTACATAATATTCATGTAATGCTTGCATCAATTTGTCTTTTATTTTATTCATTATTTTTCTAATTTTAATAAGTAACCAAATATGACTTCATTTCAGGAAATAATAATAATAATAATAATAATAATAATAATAATAATAATAATAATAATTCCAGAACAAATTGTATGTGTTTGTACACGCCAATAAAATACTTATCCTCCACAAAATTTAGTCCATGTTTGGTGAGAAATAAAATTAGATTTTTAGTAAATTTTGATAAAATATGTGTTGTGGAAAAGTTTTGAATCCCATGAAATGTTTGGTTAAAATTAATTGTTAATTTTAACTTAGATTAAATCTAATACTTTGTTTGATTCCTTTTTTTTTTATTTTTTAAATATATTTGTCTCTCTCTTCTTTTCAACCACACATTATTGATTAAAATAATATTATACGTAAATAAAAAAATCTTATTTTTCAACTATACATTTCTTATCAATCTACTATTTTAAAATACATTTTTTTCCATAAAAATGAGACTCAAACACCCTCTCCAAGAAAGGAAATGCATTTCCATGCAAGACGAATGGAGACTGTTGGGCAAATTGTTGTCAAATAA
Source organism: Olea europaea var. sylvestris (assembly GCF_002742605.1). Taxonomy (NCBI): domain Eukaryota; kingdom Viridiplantae; phylum Streptophyta; class Magnoliopsida; order Lamiales; family Oleaceae; genus Olea; species Olea europaea. Next base: position 50,739 of record NW_019248521.1, on the reverse strand, counting down.
TCTTTCGAGCAATGATATAACTCTTTATAATTTTTTCAGTCGACATCTCAGTGAAGACAACTTAACTCTAAAACCATTTTGGCCATTAGAAGCAGTCTAATTTAATTAGTGCTGCTCATTGCCCATTTCTTCTATTTGTTGATGGTTTATAAATGTTGGCCCACTTAGCCCATGTTTGCCATCTATTATTAGGAGTTTTGAATAGTTTTTTTTTTTTAAATGATTAGTTAGAAAATAAAGAATTTAATTGATTTGTGTGTAGAATATTTTATTTTATGAATGTGTGGTGAGGAATAATATTGTAGCAGACAATTTAAAATTTAATAGAGGGCAAAACAAGCACTTAGTGATATATCCAATCTACTTTTTTACCTAGGGTAGTGCTATGAGTACAGGAAAGTCATTACAGGATTGCTACAGGATTTCAAAAATTGATTACGTGGCATACTAAAAAGGGGGGGGGGCGCATTAGAAAACAAAAACGCGGGAGGGAGAGGGGACAGCATTTCAGTCCACCATTTCCCCCAAAATTGGTGTCGACTCCCGCCACTGACGACTCACCTGTATCCGGCCAAAATTCCGGGGAACTGATTGGTGCATCTCCGACCTGTATGTAAACGGAAAATCGACGCCATTCTCATCAAGAACTCCAAAATCTGCAGTCACCCAAAATGGTGGACAAAGGTATTTTGTCATTTTCTTTGTTAGGTTGTCAATTGGTTAGCTTCTTTGTCTCCAAAATCTGCAGTCACCCAACCCTCTTTCCCTTTTGCCCACACAATAATTCCTTTTTATTACTCTTTTCATTTTTGCATCTTTGTTGATTTGGAGTTTTTCTTCAACACAAAGTATGACTGTTGCTTACATAAATGCTGCACATTTTACGTTTCCTTGTATTGGTTGCTATTTTGCTTTTTTGGGTGGGTAAGCAATTAAACGGGCAGCAATGGAGGAGGAGCTTAAACTTGTGTTGAGTTTTCCCTGCTTTATGTTGAGTTTTATTTAAGGATTTAACTTCTTCTGTGAATGATCTGCTTGTTATAGCACTTGAAAAATGCTTGCTTTTTTGAGAAACCTTATGGGTTTTGATTGTTTTATGTTCACAATCTATTTTCGAAAATTAAGGTTCTCAAATATTGGGATTAAAATTAAATTCAATAGAATGGGCTTTGATTTGATATTCATTTGGTTGTACTGGATATTGTAATTTTGATTATCTCCATGAATATATTTTTTTGTTCTCTGTAAATAAATAGATACATATATGGTGTTAACGAGCACTATCTAACTTATGTATCTCTCAGTTTGGGCATTGTTCTTTTGTTCACTCTTCTCAATTATGCCATTGACATATCATGTTAGGCAATGGGAAGGAATCTCTTTCCGGATAATCAGATTTTGTGGAGATTTTAGACATAGGTTCGTAGTATCATAAATAAGCTGGGAATTGAGTTTTCGATGATGGTGTTTAGTTTGTTGTTTTCAACAACATGTTCCTAACATAATTTAAGTGCAATAATGAACATATGATTCTAAATATGTAGTATGAAATTGGCTTGATCTTAATGTTGTTTATGTCTTTCTTTTTTCCCCAGTATGAGCACATAGTGATGTTGGAATTGCTCAAGAAAGGTCAGTTGGAGCCTGAGAAAAAGATTGGTGCTGGGATTTTTGATTGGTGGCTGTAGACGTGGTTTTTGGAATTGTGCAAGAAAGGTCACAGGTTTCGTTTGAATAGTTTTTGATTGGTGGCCGTGGACGAGTTAATTATCTGCACATGAAATTTATCATCTCGAATGCAATGCAACAACAAGCATTTGTGTTTCTAGTGGGTTGCAGGTCTTAGAAATATCAAGAAACCTTCTATTGAAGGAAGAGAGGGAATAGTAATCTTGGGCCATAACATACACCAGAAAAGAGACCACCATTAACGTTGTAAAGATTGCAACAACTGCCATTTAATTCGTGTGTTGGAATATTGGTGTTATCGTGAGATCCTCCTATATATAATTACATGAAATAGGAATGCACAATTTAATTCATTTCTAAGTGATTATTGCCAATCTGTCATACCACTTCCTAACAAGAATATTCTCTCTTGGGCACTGATGTAATTGTTACTTGGTGATGTATAGCTTGGTTTATGTTAAAAGTCACTATGATTTATAGAATTCTGATGTTGCAAGTTTTGGATAGTTGATAAATTTTTTGACTTAGAGAGGAAAACTTTGTTGATCTCTTTTGCTTCAAGTGATTACAGCAGTGTACAACATAAACCAATGACACATCTTATAACAAATGTTAGCAATTGCATAATGATTCGGAGACAAAACTTAATCACGAATCTTTTTTGTTAAACAATTCAGCCGGGACGTTTACAAACAAAAACGAGAACACGTCTATCATAAAGTTCTAGCAACCATAACATATATTACAACGAACCTAATAAGAATCATTTTAACCATAACATATATTACGATGAACCTAATAAGAGTCATGTAAAATATCGAACAATTTTGATAAGATTACCTATACATCTTATAGACTACAATGACCAAACCGTTGGTACGTTGCGATTAGCCATAAAGCAACTTCAAATAGACTGTTCAAGTTGAACCCTTTCCTTTCCCATCGCACTTCAGTGTGCCTTTTCCCTTGCTGAAACTCAGGTGCACTGATATATCCAAGCCTCGTTTCTTGCTAATTCGAGCTAGATTGTCCAAGAGTCTTGGGAACTCTTCATCTTCCACATTGACTCATGATTTACCCCTTCGTCAACGGAACTTGACTCCCCCACTTAGAACTTCTTTCACCCAATCGAAATATCCACAATCATTACTACAAGTGAAGAACAATCAGCCTTTGTTACTAGTATCCCGTTCGACTTCAAAACACTTTCGATATCCGTGTTTACATGAAGGACCATATACCACTGAAAAATTCAACACTGGCGAGATGAAATTAAGAACACGTGGCATACCAAAAAAAAAAGGGTACTTTTCGAGTACAAATACAATACCAGAAACAACAATACTTGCATTCCCTACCTAATGGAGCAAGCTCGGTGACTTAACCAATACAAACCAACAATACTACTTCTCAAAGAAGCCCATTAACAATTGAATCGATTCTCTTCCTAAATGAAAACCACACAAAATCATATTATTCAAACCATATACCACTAAAAAATTCAAAATTAATGAGATGAAATTCAGAAGACTGTGGCATACTAAAAAAAAATTATGTCGGAATCTATGTACAATACTAGAAACAAAACTACTTACGTTCTCGACCTAATGGAACAGAGCGTGGCAGTGGAGGGGGTGAGTGCGGCTTCAGGGATAGAGTTGAATACTTAATTATGTTTTTCTATTCGCCGACAGATTGCTGGTGTCGATGGAGGTGAGTGACGATTACGATTTGCGTAGCGATAGAAAGAGTGGTTTAGGGGAATGAAGAAGAAATTTCATGGGTGAGTTGGGAAAAATGGGGAAGAAATTCCATGGGTGATTTGGGGGAAACGGAAGAGACAATGGATTTGGGGGGAAATGGGAATACGGTTTCACTCCTGGGGTAGTGTTATTTTTGTTTGTCAATGGTTATTTTTGTTTTTGTTTTTAAGTATGCCACGTGATCATTTTTTTGAAATCCTGTAAGCCTTCTGTAGCATATTCCTGTACTCGTAGCATTTTTATTTTACCTATATATTGGGATCAATCCCGCAGGAAAAAACTACAGAATTGGTATAGGAATTTAAAAAATTGCTGATGTGGCACACTTCCATAAAAAAAGAAAAAAAGAAGAAGGCGGAAAGGCTGAAATAGTCAAAAACATTCTTCCCCACTCCAGCCATTTTGCCATAGCGAAGACGGACACCTTTACCCAACACCAACCAAAGTTACAACCGGTTATCGACTAACCCTCCAACAGTGAAATCGATCGGCGCTCCAAGCTCCACCTCTGACAGTAGTAAGGTGGTACAAGTATGAAGCAGATTTCTGGAGGTTAGATAAAGTGAAATCTCTTGCAATTTGAATAAGTTGTTTGATAATTGTTAAAGTGTCAGATTCGAATCTTTTTTCCGAGTTATTTATACAACTTTTACAATTCTAAATAATTCCTTCACGGATTAATGATAAGTAGAAGTCATCCTTGAGAGATTTCTGATGGTTTTATATTTCTGTTTATGTAGAGTTTTCCTGCTAATGATCAGGGGTTTTCAGATTTAAGGTGTTCTGCCTATTTTTTATGCTTTCATTGATTAATTCCTTTAAAGAAAATGTTGTTTTCTGTACCAATTCGGGTAGTTCCTCCTGAATATTTAGGATCCAGAAACTGTTGATTTTTCTTCAAGATTTAATATTTCTCACACGGCAAGTATACTTCTAATTTCCAAGTTATCATACTTTGAGATAGTTGCTCATAGTAAGTTAGTGAATAATTCAAATTGGCATGGAATGATTGAGTTGTATGCTCTAGAGTTTCAAACTGACGATGGATTCACATTGTTTCATTTGCACTCATCGAGTAGAATGAATGGAAAAAAAAACTTGAGTCTGTCAACACGCACTATTTTGGACATGCCAATCAAAGCGCCGATGCCCTAGTTGTGACCACGAATATCGAAAATGTTTTGAGATCGAACGGGATACCGGTAACAAAGGGCATTTGTTTTTCACCTGTAACGATGACTGTGGATACTTTGATTGGGTGAAAGATGAAGCAGTAGACAAGGACTCGAGTTCCATTAATCATCTGGTGAATCATGCACCGAACAAGGAAGATGAAGAGTTGCCAAGATTGTTTGACGGACTGGCTAGAATTAGCGAGAAACGAGGCGTTGGCATATCACTGCACATGACTTTCAGCAAGGGAAAAGAAAATGCCAAATGTGACGAATAAGGAAAACCGTCAAGTTGAAGGATTGATTTATGTGCGTGGTTGACGAATTGACATTATTTCCCAATGTACGTAATTAGGTGCTTGTAACATCTTATGAACTACTTGCAATGTCATAAGTTATTCCAAGTAATTTATTTTGTTAAAACACGCTTCATATGTGGGTATCTAGTTTTGATAGACGTGAGAATGTGAATAGATTGAGTCACCCACAAAAGAGTCACATTTGTCCATATCAACGTGATCAAATCACTTAAACCTACCAATACCATCCCCAAAACAAAAGATGTCATCAACCAAAAAATGGATAAATAATATTCGGGGATGTTTCCATAGTGGGAATCAAACAAATTACACAATTCTTCATCAAAATCATTAACGAATTGTCAGCATTGATATTGATCCTGGAATCATAATATTGCCTAATGAAAGCACTCATCCTTCAGTTGCTTGCTGAACCACCCATCCTTCAGTTGCCGAACATGTCATTAACCAAAAAAAGGAAAGATTTCTGGCAGCAAAAAAAGAAATGATTTCTGTCATCAGTTGCCGAACTTGACAAGTATTCCACCCTTAGATTACTGGCCTTTTTTCCCAACCACAAATTATTCAATGTAGATTTGGTAATTGTAGAATTAATCAACAAGCAGAATTTCATATACATCATCCATATTTACATAAAAGCACAGATATATATACTAATATAAAAAATATAATTCACATTTGCAGCCCAAAGTCAGTGACATGAATATAATTTCAGGATAAAAAAATATTTACACGTACATGCTTAGAAAAACATAATGAAAAGACTGGAGGTGGATAGTGGATGATTCTTATAAATAAATATCTCAACAATCGAACTGACTCCAAGTTGGAAATCTTAAAAATGGAACAATTGGTTGCCTAGGAGGGGAAAAAGAAAGGGAAAAAATGGGGAAACCAGACCATATTAGTACTAATTGGTTTTGGTCGGTCTAGTTTGATTTTTGAATGCTTCAAAAATAAATTGCAAGATATAGCGTATATTCTTCTTATTTCAATTCCATGCTTTTTCTTTTTAAAGTCAGTGAGTTCTGTGACAATTGATGATTTAATAGCCAACTTTATTACATGTTCGGCCTAAAGTCCTTTGTGTTGTGGCTACATTCAGCAAAAAAAAGAGTAAAATTTGTGAATGGACGAAATAGCTACCGGGAAAAATGGACCAAATAGCTAAAATCCTAGAACTTGCTACAATGCTCAACAATAAAGCTTAAAAGGCTAACCTTTCGCTGGGAAAAATGGACTGTCGGTCGGCAATGGTGGAGAATTCGTCTTGGGTTTCGCTGTTGTCGGAGTTGAGGGTTTCGCACTTCTTGCTCGGCCGGAGATGTGGAGTATATATGTTGCGGGTTGCTGGGCCGGAGTTGTGGAGATTTGGTGGTGGGTTTCTCTATTCTTGAAGATGCGGAGATATGGAGATTTTGGTGGCGGGTAATATTGCTTCCCTCTTTCTCAGATTTTTGTGTTCCCGCTTCCTTCATTATTCAGTCTTTTTTTTATATTTCTTTTCCTTAAAATATTGGTCTAGCTGTCTTTAGTCATCTTGCCATGTCAGTCAAATTTGAATTCCTGTAAGAAATTTGTTAAATGAGCCTGTACTCGTAGCTTTTTCCATATTGAGATTGGCCGTCATTGTACCCTAATCGCCCTTATATATGTTGCCTCCTTCTTTGCTTTGTGTGACCTTGTGCATTGTTGTGCTTCTCGTTACTTGAGTGAAAAAGACTGCTTTTCTTTGTGATTCTCATACCTTGTTTTCTTCCTTCCCTTTTGCCTTCATGGCTGCCTTTGTGGCTATGATTATATTCCTTTTGTGTGTTCTTTGTGGCAAACTAAAGCAACCGACAAAAATGATTGATTGGAGGTATTGGATCTATTTTCTTGAGGTTGTTGGTTGTTTGGATCCATACTGAGCTCAGAGAAGCCATTGGTGTCAAATCTTCTGCTACAGAAGGGTAACAATTATGTTAGAGTCTTACTACAACATATCAATTCATCTATAGCTTGTGAAAAATGCTATCTATCATGTTTTATAGCATTTTCAAAATGTTACTATATCTGGTATTATTAAAAGTCATACTTCTATTATAACATTTTTGAAAGCTATTATAAAGTGCTATAAAAAAAATTTAAATTAGCATTCTGTTATCGTCATAATTTTAGTATTTATAGCGTTCTTTTCGTATAACCTTTTTTAATTTGATAGCACTTTTTTCAATGTAATTTTAGCTTTAATAACATGGAGTTGCAAGTACAAACTAACTAGTAGCTATTTTGAGAAAATTATATTTTGTATATGGTTAACAGTAAAGTATACCAGGTAAAACAGGAAAAATCAACAAAATTTCACTAAATATTAGATCCTGAAAATCAGAATTAGATTATGAGAGCCTTCTATTTTGAAAACCATAAACCATCAAGATAAGCAACGATTATAAGGAGGTGTCAAACACCTCATTAAGCAATACAAAGGCCGGTAACATAGAAGAAGTTAATTACATAATAGAACTTTCAAAGAGAGAAAAATGATATTTGAAACTCGAACAAGAGAACACTAACCAACTAGCAAATGCCAAATACTGCAACCTTTGAGCATTAACTGGTATTGCATTGGCTATATCATGATGAATTATTGGAAAAAGGAGGGCGATTCTTATCATCCACATGAACACCGAGTCAAGGCGTTGCAAAAGGAATTAGAAGCCTGCAAAGAGGAACAAAATTTACATATGATAACTAGCCTATACAAGAATATGATATAGCTTAATACTGTTAACAACATCTTCTCCATTAAGATCTGAGTTTCCATCTTAAAATGTCAACCCTATTAAAAGGAGTAACAAAAATCTTTTTATGTTGGTCCATATTTCAGTATTTAGCCGATTTAGAGTTTATCCCTTAACATGTCATTGCAAGATGGTGACTTGTTTGAGCAGACTAATCTCTGAAATTGGTGTTAAAATTTATGATTTTATCATAAAAAGTTAACTTTATTAAGAGGAGTAACTTTAATCCTTATATGCTGGCCTATGTTTCGATATTTAATTGATGTGGATTTATCCCCTCAACATTCTCTAAGTTGTTGCATTGGCAAATCGAAGTCATTGAAGGTAATGTTTTCAAGATTGTGGTGTTTTTTGGATGTTGTTCGTTGAACAAAGAAGTAAGGATAACATCATGTAATCCATGCAAAAAGTTAACAAAATATAACATAATGTGTTCCTCATGTAAAACCTACATTAATATATGGTAACATATACGTTACCCAAAAAATGTTTGCTTTCAATAATAATAATAAAAATGAAATATTTAATGTTACTCTATAAATAACACAATAATACACATGTTATCATAACATGTAGTTTTTATAAAATGTTGGTTTTTAATGAAAAATTGAAATATTAATTTTAAATGAAAATGAAGAATATTTAAAAAAATTTAAGTAATTAAACGAAAAATATCGTTTTTTAATGGAAAAATGGTCTTTAAAAATTGTAAAAGGGATACGTATTTCTAAGTTGTTTGGACAAAAGTACAAAATTTGTAAAGCTATCCATATTGGAAATGGCTAAAATACGACTTTGACCATCTTCGAGTCCAATCCAATACAAAAAACATGAGTAAAAACCCACCCCACACCCACTCACCCCTCGTACCTGCCGAGGATTTCCCATTTATAATTTCTTTGTTGTTCTTATTTTTTCATAGAAATTCTATGAGCTGTTTAAATTGTTCTTTCTAATTCATATTTTATTAGATAAAATACAAAAACTGTACTAGTGGGCTAAAGATGGAATGATCAAAAATCCTTTTAATTGCCCATCAAAAATCCACTTAATAGTCCATGTTTGGCACCATCACAAAATTTGATTAAATTACAAGTTAAAGTTAAAAATTAATTTTAACTACATATTTCATAGGACCCACAATTTTTCAACCACACGTTTCATCGATTTTTTATCCAAATCTGCTAATAATTGAATTTTAATCTCTATTAAACAGGGCTTTATGAGAAGTCTTTTTATAGACTCCGTGAGGTGTAGATAAAAAGTTGTAGATCACATACAATATGTAGTTAAAATTAAATATTGACTTTAAATTGAATTTTAATCCACTTTTTAAGTGGAACCAAACATACTTAACTTTCAACACATTTAACGTAGGATTCCTTCCATGCATTAAAAAAATTCAGTTCTCTAGAACTTTTTTTCCATACAAGTTTTATATTTGCAATCAAATACACCTTAATGGTCAAAGTATAAGGCTTTATTTGTGTCACACCCTATCAATCATATTGTCAAATATAGGTATATAAATAATGTAGCTTGTTTTATATTTTTGTATCTTAATTGTTCGACTATTTATTTTTCTAAATAAATATTAAATACTTGTGTTAACATTTAAAATATACACAATTAAGAAATTAAAAGTAACATCGCTCCCAAAATAGAAGTCTTGCCCCAATTAAGTAGGGCATACCCACCTGTTCGAGACGTAGTTTGACTAGGCAAATTGTTATTCCTACATGTAATGAAGATGTTATATGATAACGTGCAATGTTAATGTGATATATTAATAATTGCATTGTTTAAAAAGGAGAGTAAATTTATGTAAGTAAAATTTAAACTATGTCATACGAACCTTGCATAAATTAACATGTTAATTTATATTCTCATATATTACTTTGATCAACTTAAATTGCAATTTATCTTTTCATTTTTTATTCGCAATGGTACTTTAGGTATATCAATAAAATGGTATTTTAGGTGCATATAAGTTTAAATCTAAAAATATGGGAGATTAGTGATATTTTTAAAACGTGAGTGTGTATATAATATTGTCTCAATTGAATAAGTTTACAGAGTTTGGTTTACCCTATTTGATAGAGATTTTTAAAAATATATTTTGTGAAAATAGATTTTTTTTTAAGAATGTGCAGTTAAAATATATTTAAAAAAATTATAGATTTACGTGTATCATTATATTTATCGAGAGAATATGAAGTAAAAATGAGTTTGAAGAAAAATGAGGACGAATATAGACTTGTTTTAAAAGTCCAGTCAGAATTTTGTGTTTACAAGAGATGAGATTTTATGATCAATTGGCTGATGTTGAATGTTGGAGACTTTCTTCAAAAATCCACCTAACTGATTAATTAGTACACAAATATTCTTTTATAATCCCTATTTTGTTACCATTTATGCTTCTATAGCATCAATAGATTATAGTATGTGAGTGAATAGTGAATTAAAGTTGAATAAAAAATACAAACTAACGTTTAATGACCTAATTAAAATTTGACCAAATGGTCAATGTCCACAACATAAAATTTAGGAAAAAGTACTCACAAACTTGGTTTTTATGTTTCCATTTCAATAATTAGGTGTGTACACACACACACACAATGTAGAGAAATGATTTAATGAACATCGATGCTTAGCTTATATTGAGTATTGATAACAAGAAATACAAATTAATTAGTGAATTATTAAATTCATAGAACCCACCATTAATATATCTACCAATCAATTGGTACACCATGTCAAGTTAAGCACCGAAAATATGTTACCATCTACTCTCCCTTCCTCCCTCCCTTCTCTCCATCTACCTATGACATTCTCTCTCTCTCTCTCTCCAAATTCGTTCATCACTACCACCAACTCCGATAACCATCATTACCACCATCTTCCATTTTCATTGGTTCACAACATCATACCCACTATTTCGACAAATATCATTATCCACTTTACTCTCTCTTGCCATAGCTGCAAAGAAAGTTAATAATGGTAGGTTTCACAGCATGGTGGTGGTACGGTAGTGTGATGGTGGGTTGCCAGGTACAAATATGCGTGATGGTTGTGCAGGTGAATGTACAATTTACAACTTTCATTGTGCCATGCTATTCAAATAGCAACTATTATCAAAATCTTACTCAAAAGGTGCTAAGTTGAAATCTCATTCCAGCTAAGGGTTCGATGTTTGGGTACAGATCTGTGTGGTGGTGACGACAATGCGGGTAGATGTAAAGATCTGCATGGTGGTAGTGGTGGTGAGGCGACAATAACATTTGGGGTGATGGAGTGGGGCGAAGATCGACTGTGAGCAATTATATATAATTGCGATCAATAAAATGAGTAATTTGTGATCAAATAATATACGACTTAAAAAATGTGTGATTTACAATTACATTTGTAATTGTGACTCACAATTTGTGGCTTGTGACGGTAATTCTGTGCAATTTGTTATTGTGTCCATAAAGTTTTTGTCGATGTGATCTTAACATGTTCAATTAATTAATAAGTCATAAAAATTTATCAGATAATCATATTTGTCCCCACCATCTCTAGTTGAGTTTTGAAAGAATTCTTCAAATTTCTTAAATTTAATCATACATGTCCCTAAATTTTTTACAATAAAGTCCCTTGTACACACTTCCTTCACATAGAGGAGGGGTTCATATCCAATCAATGTGAGATGGCAACTGGGCGGGCCCCGTTTGGCCAAAACCCCATCACCATTCCACCTTAGACGGGGCAACTTTTTGCCCCGTTTAATTTTTTAATTTTTTGAAAGTTTCGAATAATGTTATTATTAGATAATAAAATACAAATTCAAAACGAGTTTTTAACGGGTGAATTGTTTAGAAATAAAATTAATTAATTTTTTTTTCTTTTTTCCTCACGGGGCTGGGCATCCTCGCCCCTCCCCACCCCCGCGATGGGGTGTCCAGCCTTATCCCACCCCTCCCCGCCAATTCGTTTGGAACGAATTTTTTTGCCCTATTTGGGACGGGGCTCCACCAGGACAGGGTAAATTGCCATCCCTTTTGTGAGAGCCCCGTCTCAATATGAAGGCGTTGTACACCGTGGTTTAAGTGTATATCTAGAGCTTCAAATTTTTTTCCATGGAATGGCTATAATTTCGTTGTGGGCCTTCTTCAAACCCAACTCGTTACAAACTCACACGTAAAACTCCCCGCACCTCCGCATTCCACGGTATAATTTATAAAGCGAGAGGACATTTATCATTTTCAAAGTTTCTCTCTCTAAAACCCCTCTCTCTCTAAAACTACTCTGCTTCAATTTGAAGCTGTCTTTGTAATTCCAATTTTCACCCTTCCCCGTCCGTCTCTATATATACCAACACTCTCTCTATACATAAGCAGGGTTGGTCCGTACTACTGCTTCTTAGGGTTTTAGATAAGTGGTTTTTACTGGGTTTAATACGGTTTGAGCGGTGATCTCTAGATGGCGGCAGAGAAGTTACGGGATTTGAGTCAGCCGATTGACGTTGCCTTGCTTGATGCTACAGTAGCGGCTTTCTATGGCACTGGATCTAAAGAAGAGGTCTAAAACTTTTTTTAGTTTTTTGTTTTCTATACTGTTGGCTATTGATTTACTCGCATTCAATTTTTTGCATATATTCATCTTCTTTCCTGTTTGCGAAGTTGTTAGGAAATGTGGAAGAATTAGAGAAGTTTATTTGTTTTTCTTTTAATTACTGGAGTTTTGGAATGAGAATTAAGTCAATTGCTAGGGTTTAGACTCTGTAGAATAAAGAATTCTGCAAAGATTGGGACTATCTCTTTAAAAAATATCACTTTGTAACTGCTGACTGGTGAGCTGCTGATGAGTAGTCTGTGCAGTTCACCTCAGCATGCACGATATTTGACCATGCTTTATTAAGGTTGGGTTATTTTTGTTTCCTCCGAAACATTTTATGGATATTTGTTCATGGGTAAGAACTTATAGAATTGAAGTTTAGGAGCAATTAAACTCGTAGAAGTGTGAGATTTTGTCGTTCCGCTGTTTTTGGTGTGTGGGTGGCATTCAACTCTGTATTCTTTTAGATCCATACCTTCAGGAAAACTTGAAATGGAATGCAGAAGTTACTTTTACTTAGCTTGCTTTGGAAACCACCTATAGGTGATATAAAATGGAATGTGAAGTAGCTTTTGAAACCCTTTGGTTTTGCTCCGTGCGTGTGGTCTGAGCACACATTTCATAACATATTTATGAAGGTTTGGGGCATTTGAAAACAATCACCACTAGCCTGTTTTGAAATGATGATCAACATAATCTATGAAACCTCTTGTTTTTGTTGCCCTGTGCTGTGTCCATGGGCACAACATTTTATGTTTATGAGAAACCCTCATCGGTGAGAGGAAAATCTCTTACGTAGATAAATGGTGTTCAGCCAGCTGGATGGTTCATTGGTTAACTTGGAAACTTCAGCAGACCTATGTATGTAGCTGGTAAATAAACGAGGCTATAGTAATCTATTAATTGGAGCGGGCTGAGTGCGCATTGCCAATGTCAAAAACATGTGAGTATAGTAAAGTGGTAATTAAATAAAATGCCATCAGCGATCTCCAAAAAGCCTAATATCGATATTGATATTTTCAATAATACAATGTCATGAAATTGTAATGATTTAAGCTCAAGTTAACAACATACCTTTGGGTTCCTTTGAATAGTTATTACAACTTGAAAATGCTTAATCGTGTAACGAAGCGTTTTATCTTTGTGAGGCGGGGTTTAAGCTTTGAGGAGCTTTGAGGCGTAGGCATCAAAAGAAGCCAATAAAATATTTAAAATGATATAAAAATTAAAAATTTTCTCATAGTAAATCATACACCGTCTTAGAAAGTATATAATATGCTAACAAATTTAGCTATCTTTTGTTCACCTTCCATTTCCCTTCCTTGGAAACTTTACACACAAAGAAAATAAAAAACTCATAAAACATTCTAGATTTTAAAGAAATAACCCTAAAAGCTAAGGCCATAACAAAATGTATGGAATTGCAAGTCAAATTAGCTAAACTTTTTAGTTGGGCATTGTCCTCACAATTGTGCGTCAAGGTGTAAGCTTTGAAGCATTAAATGAAAGACTCATGTAAGGTGGTATTTGAGGTGTAAACCTTAAAAAGCTTTTCAAAACAATGATAGTAATCCGATCGTTTGGGTTTCTTTTTTAAAGTTACTGCATTAGATAATCATAATTTAAAGCGTATCATTTTGAGCTCTCCAAAATTTAAAATTAGTCAAGGAACATGTACACAACTGACATTTCAAATAATTCAAATAACATACACAGAGGAGGACAATTATCATATGTTAAGGACAAATTTGGATATGTAATACGACACGAAACGGGTATGTCGATACACTTTTTTGACAAAACTTGGTATACGCGAATAGAAGTGTGTATATTATATATGTTCGTAGTGTTTTTCATAGGTTAAATATAAATTTAGTATAATTTCATTATTATTAAAAAATTAAAACAAAAGCTTGACAATAAAAATAAAATAAAATACTAGAGTATTTTTATCTTAATTGTCTTAATTTCATTTTCTTCAACATCATCTCCACCAGTTTCTTTATTGTCACTAAGTAACACTCTCCAATTTTGGTTCGTCTAATGATAGATTGACAACCTCAAGCAGTCCACACCTTCAAGAGTAGAATGAAAATCAAATTTTTAGCTCAATGTAGAGTTATTTTATTCTTTCTCATAGAATGTAGAAAAGAGTAAGCATTCCTTGTTAATTAATAAATAATATCAAATTTTAATAAGTTATTGATGATAATAATAGTTATCTAGTGAGTAAAAAACTTTCATCAACTGTCAAAAATAATGTGATGAGTTTTAAAAGAGTTTAAAATCAATAAACTCATCTTCTTCACTTGGCATAAAGTGTCTGATAGGTATCGAAAATTTAAAAAATATGCTTACGTATTGGAGAGTGTCCAAACGTATCCAAGCTTGTATACGTATTGAATACGAGTACTTAATAACTTTGCAAGTGTCCATGCTTCTTAAATCATATGTATTGGCTAGGTATAATGTCCAAGTTTTGAATTATGACACTCTCATCAAGTGAGAACATGACAATTTAGACCCTCTCAAATATATCCATAGACAAACAAGGAAAAATTCAAATTTGTAGAGGCGGATCTTGGATCTTGGTTGCAAATTTGAATTTGTTGTGTCAATGATATCGTTGACAGGTCGTGGTTAAATTTGTTTGATTGTAAGTTTTTCTCAGTGGGTCTGGCTGAAGGTATTGATGTAGTTAGTATTTTTAAGTTAACTTCACTGTACTAATTTATAAACTTAAGAGAGAGGGACAACTTAGATGGTTAGAGACCATGATTTTAATGCGTCTACACAAGATCCTATTCGAGAGAGCAATGTAATTTAGGAGGAACCTGTTAGAAAGCCAAAAGTAGCCCAAGACTACAAAAGCCAAAAGGTTTATTTTCCTATATCCTTTGAGGAGAGGAGGCTGTGTCAAATTGAATGATTAAATTGATTTGCATAGTCGATCTCTAATATATTGGGTACAAGTGTTTGCTTGATATTGTTGTTTGTCGAGAAGCCTGATGTGTTGGGGATTGTGACTCGGTTGGAGCCTCCAGCCATCTTCACATGTTTAAAGAATCTGCTTGTATAGTCTTTTTCTCTTTATGAATTATTATCTCTGAAATTCATATATTGTTACTTGAAGATTTGAATAAACTGAAATCTTATTTTTCTTGGCTAAAAAGCCATGTATATATACACAAGTAGATCTCTACAAATAAGGAAGTAACTAATTTACATCCTATCTAAATATACAACCAATCAGTCATACTAATTTACCTCCTATCTAAATATACAATCAATCAATCATAACCAAATCAGATTTAATTATGACTGAATTAAGGAAATAATTGCTAATACAGCTCCTATTTTCAGACACCCCCGTAAACTGAGCTTGGAACTAAGGTCTTTGAATCATTTTCGAGGTAGGGCCTTAGTGAGTATGTCTGCAACTTGGGAGTGAGTTGGTGTGTAGATATGTTTGATGACATTGTCTTCAATCTTCTCTTTAACGAAGTGACGATCAATCTCCACGTGTTTAGTTTTGTCATGAAGAATTATGTTTTTAAATATGCTGATGGCTGATTGATTGTCACAAAAAAGCTTCATAGGTTCTTTGAATGGTACTTTGAGTTCTTCAAGAAGTCTTCTAATCCACATTCCTTCACATATACGTTGAGCCATAGCTCGAACCTCAGATTCAGCGCTACTGCTTGATATCACGGATTGTATCTTGCTCCTCCAGGTGACTAGATTTCCCCACACATAGGTACAATAACTTGATGTAGATTTGTGGTTTGCAACCGAACCTGTCCAATTAGCATCACTGTAAATTTGCACGTCTCGGCTGGAGCGTTTGTTGAAGAATAACCCTTTACCGGGGGTTAACTTCAAGTATCTCAGGATTCGGTTGACCGCTTCCATGTGTTCTTCTCTTGGGTCGTTTATGAACGGACTATGAAAAACTAATATGTGGGCGAGTATGTGAGAGGTAGATGAGTCTGCCTACTAGTCTTTGATATCTTCCCTTATCCACTGGAACACCGATCTTTGCCATTTCGAGCCTTCTACTAGTCTCCATAGGAGTATCCACTGGTTTGCATTCTAGCATTCCACATTCGTTGAGTAAATCCAAGACATACTTTCTTTGTGAATCAGAGATTCTCGTACTTGATTTGGCCACTTCCATTCTAAGGAAATACTTGAGATTTTCTAGATCTTTAATCTCAAATTGGTTAACAAGAGTCTTTTTTAACTCAACCATCTCATCTGTAAAGTCACTTGTAACTATTATATCATCCATGTACACTATTAGGACTGACATTTTACCTTCTAGTGATCTTTTCACGAATAAGGTATGATCAGCTTGGCACTGAGAATAGCCATGAAGTTTTATCACCTTTGTAAATCTGTCGAACTATGCCCTCGGTGATTGTTTAAGTCCATAGAGGGATCTTTTTAGTTTGCAGACTTTGTTTTGTGTGGCTTGATTTTCAAAGCCCGGGGAAATCTTCATATAACCTTCTTCTACCAGGTCTTCGTTTAAGAATGCATTCTTCACTTCTAACTGAAATAAGGGCCAGTCTAGGTTAGCAGCTAGCTACAGTAGAATTCTTTTAGTGTTGAGCTTGGCAACATGAGCAAATGTCTCTTGGTAATCAATACCGTAAGATAGAGTAAATCCTTTTGCCATGAGTTGAACTTTGTATCTGTCAATACTCCCATCCTCTTTGTATTTCACAGTGAAAATCCTTTTGCTTCCCACTGGATACTTCTGTGGAGGCAGATCAGTGACTTCCCATGTTTGATTCTTTCCAGCGCTTGAATTTCATCAAAAATAGCTGCCTTCCACAATGTTAGGGTTTGAATTTTAGAATCAGTGTAGTGTTTGAGGTTCTCCTTGATGTTGAGCCCTTTCTCTCCAAGAGTAGACATGTAGCTCTTTGTTTGTAGGTAAATCTAACGACTGAGGATTAGGTGAGAATATAGGAGGAGTGGGATTGACACTTTGGACTTCGACTTCGAGTGTGTTATTGACAAAACTAGGGACCGAGTGGATTGGTGAGGACTCAATATCCCAAGACAAACATTTCTTCTCATATTCACTCTCCCTTTGAATGGTGGTATTGGGATAATAAGGTTGATTCTCAAAGAATGAAACATCCATGGAGTGATAGTATCGTTTGGTGATTGGAGAATAACACTTGTATCCCTTTTGATGTGGAGAATATCCTAAAAAGATGCATTTGATAGCTCGAGGATCAAGTTTTCCATGATTGTGATGGTGAACATGAACAAATGAGGTGTAACCGAACACTTTGAGGGGTATTGTGGACAAAATTCGAAAGGAAGGAAAATATTTTAGGAGAATTTGGAATGGAGTTTGAAATTTGAGAACACGAGATGGCATCCGATTTATCAAGAATGTGGCAGCGAGTATGGCATCCCCCCAGAAGTGTTTTGGAACATTGGGCGAAAACATTGGGATTGGGCAACTTCAAGGAGGTGTCTATTTTTTCGCTTGGCAATACCATTTTGTTGTGGAGTATCGACACATGAACTTTGATGAATAATCCCTTGACTCAATAGGTAGTCTCCCAAAACATGTTTGAAATACTCCTTAGCATTGTCAGTTCTGAGAATTTGGATTTTTGTTTAAAATTGGTTTTGAATCATGATATTGAAGTTCTTAAAAATTAAGCTAACTTCTGATTTTTCTTTTAGGAGAAATACCCAAGTCAATCGAGTATGATCATCAATAAAAGATACAAACAATCGAAATCCAGAAATGTGTTTGACACGAGACGGTCTCCATACATCACTATGAAACATTAAAAATGGACGAGAGGGTTTATATGATTGTCTTGGAAAAGAACTCCGAGTGTGTTTTGAGAATTAACAAATTTCACATTGGAATGAACTTGGACTTTTATTCTTAAACAATAATGGGAATAACTTTTCAAGATACATGAAATTGGGACCACCTAATCAGAAATGCCATAGTACGGCTTCATTATTTAGACTGGGAATGGAAACATTGAACAATGAACTCTGAAAACTTGGACTACCTACTTGTAGAGCTTGTCCACTTGGAGAGTTGTTTCTTGTGATCAAATACAACCCCGAACACTCCCTAGCACTATCAATTGTCCTCCCAGTTTTCATAGCCTGAAATTCACATAGATTGTTGAAAAATTTAATGACACACTTATAATCACGTGTAACTTTACTGATAGATAATAAGTTGCAATCCAATTTTGAAACAAATAACACAAATTGAAGTATCAAATCTTTGGATAACTTCACTGTTCCGATTCTGGCCACTTGTGAATGTGTTCCATCAGCAATTCGAACTTGCCATTACTCCTTGCATGGATTGAGATCAATAAATAGGTGTGGATTGCCAGTCATATGGTCAGAGGCCTCGGAGTCAACTATCCACACATTTGGATTCTTCTGTTTAGCATTTAGGGCATGTGTACCTTTGTAGACCATAGATCCAGTGGCTATTAGGGATGAATGCAGGTTGTTTTGTTGCTATGCAAAGAGCTGTTGAAGCAATTCCAGTTGCTCCTTACTGAAGAGGGAGGCTCTGGTTGTATCTAGTTTTCCATCGGAGACGGCTGAGTTTCCCATGCTTTGCCTTTGATTTCCTGTCCTTGCGTCATCAGGCCTGCGATGTAAGTCCCAACACTTGTCTTTTGTGTGGCCGATTTTGTGGCAGTGGTCACATTTAGGTCTCTCCTTTGAAGGCTAAAGTTTCATAGTTGTGGAGTGCATTTTGCTTCCCCATCATGACCTTTTCCCGGCTATCTTCGCTTCTTACTTCAACGAAGGCTTCTCAGAGACTTGGCATTGGTTTCATGGAAAGGATTCTTCCACGTACATTATCCAAGTTTTTGTTGAGTCCTATCAAGAACATGTATAAACGTTTCTGCTCAGCAAGTTTCTTGTGGTAGGATGCATCATCCGGACACTTCCACTTGTGTTCTTCAAACAGATCTAGTTGCTGCCAATGGCGATTGAGGATGCTGAAATATTGGGTGACAGTGAGGTCTTTTTGTCGTTGATCATGGAGGAGGCAGTCAATGTTGAATAACTCCGAAGTGTTTTCCACCTGTGAGTACGCCTCCTTCGCTGCTTCCCAAGTTTTTGCAGCGGTTTCGTATAGGAGAAAATTTTCACCTATTTCATTGGTCATGGAGTTAAGAAGCCATGACATGACTTGATTATTTTCGGTCTTCCATGCTCGGTAAGTGGGTTCTTCCTTCTTTGGTTGGGCTGCTTCTCCGGTGAGATACTCATCTCTTCCTTTGCCGGATATAAATATTAGAACAAAGTGGGACCATTGTAAATAATTCTGGCCATTTAATTTGTGGCCTGTGATGGAAAATGATGGCCCATCGGTGGCTCTTGGAAAGCTGACAGAACTCGGGATGGTTTCCGAAGATGAGGTCTTCTTGGCAGCCATGACAGGACTTTTTCTTTAGGTTTTCAGAGTCGGCTCTGAAACCATGAGGATTTGAATAAAATGAAATCTTATTTCTCTTTGCTGAAAAGCCATGTATATATACACAAGTAGATCTCTACAAATAAGGAAATAACTAACTTACATCCTATCTAAATATAGAACCAATCAATCATACTAATTTATCTCCTATCTAAATATACAATCAATCAATCAATCATAATCAAATCAGATTTAATTATGACTGAAATAAGAAAATAATTGTTAATATACCTCCTATTTCCACATTATTAAGTAGCTAGTCTTGTCAGTGGTGCAGATGAGCTTCTTGTGACTAACGATTGTGGTTACTTGAACTTATCATTTTGAACTTTTTATGATATTCTCTGATCCTTAATAACATGGCCATTTATTTAGTTTAGAAAATGGAGTTGCTTTTACCGCACAAAGTAGTGTTGAAGTCTGCTCCTAAGGAGGAGATTATGCCAGAAAGAAGGAGTTCTTTGTTTCTTAGTCCTTATAATTCATGCATTTACTGTTAGATTACATGATTGTTAGCTATCAAGATTATTTTAATATAGGAGCTTACTCTTTTTTGTTTCTTTGGTCTTGCTTTCTACAATGCAGAGAACTGCAGCGGACCATATCTTGCGAGATCTGCAAAATAACCCTGATATGTGGCTTCAAGTGGTTCACATTCTATCAAATACTCAAAACTTGAATACTAAATTTTATGCTTTGCAGGTCAGTCTCACTCATGATATTTATATAAGTAGTCTTGCATTTGGACTTGTCAAACTCTCCTTGCTTATCTGCCCTTGTTTTCATTTAGGGGAGGGGTCAAACATTGTAAATTCTGAGTTTAATTTTCAACTTATATTACTTTCTATAAGCTATGTCAAAGAATGATTCTATTTTTGTTTCAAAATATGTTCTTTCTAAAAGCCTGCATCTGACACAACTATGGAGCAAGTTGAAAACAGGTTAATGTGTTTGACTGTTTCAGCATCGAAATACAAATGCTGTTAAAGGTGGCGAATATAACTTAAAAGTTCATCTCTTTAAATTCCAAAATCTGTGTTTGGAAGGAGACATCTGTGATTGATCAAGTGTATTATTGGATTTAATAATGACATATATTGTCCTAGCCAAATTATGTTATTGAGTTTTGCGATTGTTTTAGGAAATTGTATCTGTTCATTTTTTATTTTTATTTTTAAAGCAAAACATACATATCCTTCAAGTGATCACGAGCGCTGGTATCTTTTTGGGGTTAGACCTTGCTCTCTACTGTATGTGAATGTTTTGTGCTCATTCCTTTAACATTATTGGAGAAATGATGATAGGGACCACTTGCCGAATTTCCACATACAGGTTCTAGAAGGTGTTGTCAAGTATAGATGGAATGCTTTGCCTGTAGAACAAAGAGACGGCATGAAAAACTATATTTCTGAAGTTATAGTTAAGGTAATTTGATCACGCCATTTTAAGGAAGATTTTGTTGGCATCTGCTTCTAGCAGCATCTCAGTTGAAGAGCGTGACTAATACTTTCACTATTTGATGACCTTAGCTTTCAAGTGACGAGATCTCTTTCCGGCGGGAGAGGCTGTATGTCAACAAACTAAATATTATATTAGTTCAGGTTATACTATCTAATCCTTGAAATTTGAAATCAGGCTCATTAATAATAACTGCAGTTTTACTTTCTATGCACCTGCTTCATGTTTTAAAAGAACCCTGCTGCTTGGGCTTTTCCTTATATGCCATCTTACTTGTGCTTTTGTTTCTTTATGTGCAGATCTTGAAGCATGAGTGGCCAGCCAGGTGGCAAAGATTCATTCCTGACTTGGTTGCAGCAGCAAAAACGAGTGAAACTATTTGTGAGAATTGCATGGCTATATTGAAAGTAAGTTGAATCCCTGCTTTCTTCATAATTTTCTTGATTAAAGTTCATGTACTTGACTTAAGATGTTTCTCAGTTGTTAAGTGAAGAGGTCTTTGACTTCTCGAGGGGTGAAATGACTCAACAGAAGATTAAGGAGTTAAAGCAATCATTAAACAGGTAATCATTAGTATAAGGTTTTCTTAAGGGCCTCGTTTTCGGATAAACAATTGACATTGATGGCTACAGTCTTGGAGCTGTCTAACAACTTGAATTTGTTGTTTGTTTACAGTGAGTTTCAGCTCATTCACGAACTATGCTTGTACGTTTTGTCAGTATCTCAAAGAGCTGAGCTTATCAGGGCTACACTGGCCACATTGCATGCTTTCCTTTCTTGGATTCCTTTGGGCTACATTTTTGAATCACCACTGGTCTGAACCTTTTCCTTTCTTCTTGTTGATTGCTGATGAAAGGAATGGGAATTATGATCTTTTTGATTCCTTAATGTCTTGGACTTTGGTGGTTATTGATTCGTCTGTGCCTAATATTTGAAGTTACTTATGGGGCCCTTTCATTTGATAGCTTGAGACACTCCTCAAATTCTTTCCCGTGCCTGCTTATCGCAACCTCACTCTTCAGTGCCTGTCAGAGGTATATTTTGTCTCTGTCATGTGAATTTTTCCGATCATCATGAGATTGATGTTGCTTGTTGCACTGGTTGATGTTCACAGGTTGCTGCCCTAAGTTTTGGGGATTTTTACAACATGCAGTACATCAAGATGTATAACATATTCATGGTGCAATTGCAGGTATTGAAGATGAATGCAATATTGTGCTCTAGCCATTTGGAGAATGTAGAGATAGATTCGTTAGCTGGCTTCTGTATAAACCTAGGACTTTTTTGCCTTTCTTCATAATCTTCTTAGAATTTAAAGATCAAACTTCAATTTTTACCTCACATTGCATAGGATCCACTAACCACTTATGTATCACTCATTTTTACCACATTATATTTCTGCAACTCATAATGAAACCCAAACAAGCACCTAGTAATAGCAGTTCTCAACTTAGTTGTACTATTTAACGATATATATTTGATATTACTTTGATGAAGTTTATGCTGATTGCTGATATACTTTTCTGTTGCGTTTAAGACTATTCTCCCTCCCAGCACAAACTTCCCAGAGGCTTATGCGAATGGAAATAGTGAGGAACAGGTGATTGTGTAATTTAATGAAATCAATTTTATTTATCAGGGTTTCTATCATTTATAGAGAGTTACATGGCCCTTTTTTGATGTCCAGGCATTTATTCAGAACTTGGCATTGTTTTTCACATCCTTTTACAAGGTAAGCATCCCCCTTGCGTGCCTAATCATGAAGCTAGTGCACAGTCGTGAAGAGTCCAACGGAAATATTTTTTCACATATTGGTTGGGAAAAAATAACAATGACGTCTGCATGAAAATGGATGACCAAGGCATATCATCTTAACATATTAATGTAATGACCATAATGCGCAGGTAAAAGCAATTTTTCATTACTTTTAATGGCCTGTTTGAGATATCTTTTGCTTTTTATAGAAATTTACAAGGTGTCACCTTGGGCAAAGAAGCAACCTCGGACTAACTTCCCCTAAAAGTTCTTATAATTAGGCTTGGTACTTTCAGAAAATTATTCAAACAAATCCAAAAGGAGATTCAATCTCGAAGGCCACTTTTGGCTTTTCAAAATTCATACCAAACAGGCCCTAAATTTGTTTGGATTCCCTCCAGACACGATATTTTAGTCCCTCTTTTGGTGGAAAGCGCATGATTTTTTTTTTTTTGGAAGTTGATTTTAATGGCCGGTATATCTCTCAGTGGCAATGATTGCAGTACACATTGAGTAATTTATATAATTGGTTTTGTTTCTTTAAAATATGGCATTTGGATAAGGTTTTGCACATCCCATACTTGCGAACCAGTTGGCCTGACCCATGTAGAAAACTCTCTTCATTCTGGAATCATACTTGATTCTGCAGTCTTTTGCCGGAGACCGGGAAGTTTGCTTATCTGTGACAATAGACTGTGTTTCTGTATTTGTAACTTTGTAGTAGAATTGCATTTCTTCTGAGGTCCGCTTCCACACTGTTTATATATTATATTCTAGGCATCTGATTGAATCCACATTCTCACTTAAACAGTTAAACTACTTTGTTATTAAACAAATTAGATATTAGTTATGGCCATGTCTTCGCACCTGGATTTGGCTATAATCGTATACTGATGGACATCTTTTTTTCACTGGGTGCAGGCTCATATACGAATATTGGAATCTACACCAGAGAACATAAATGCGCTGTTGATGGGTCTTGAGTATCTCATTAATATCTCGTATGTGGACGATAATGAAGTTTTTAAGGTAAAGTTTCTACATCAGTTATGGAATTTTCACTCTTCAACAAATTCTTTCCAATAATTCTTGATCGATATTGGTCTAACATGATATAGGTCTGCTTGGACTATTGGAACTCATTAGTTTTGGAGCTGTTTGAAGCTCACCATAATCTGGACATTCCTGCATCAACTGTAAATATGATGGGACTGCAGGTATGATTGATCGTTATACCATTTTACCTTTTCTGATGTTTTTAATCTCAATCGTGTCCTTGTCTTGTAAGCTAGACTGGATGGTTATATGAAGTGTACAAGTTTGCAGCTTGCAAAAATACAAAGTATATAATGTTGTTTATTGTCCTATATGATTGGACGGGTTTGAGATAAATGAAATAGGAGGTATGAAAAGTAGATTTCTAACTAGATCTGGATATTGGGGAAGAAGTATCCAATTGCAATCTGATAAGCCCCAATACGGTTCACATATTCTAGAAGATTCAAGAAGGGAGGAAGGCGGGAGAAGGAGAAACAGAATTCTGTTAAGAAGCAAGTGGCAGGGGGAAAAGTAGTTAGGGATTGGCTATAAATAAGAATGAGGAGAGGCATAGTAGGTAGGCAAATAGTGAATGAGGAAAGGAGTCTTGTAATCATTTCCATTTCTATAATTCTTTTCTGTATTTCAATTCAATAGAACATTTCTTTCAAATTCAATCTTCCTTAGAGTTCTATTAATCGGTATCGGAGCACATTCGATCTGATGGCTAAAATACGATTGCTAGAAAAGGTGGTGGAAGATATCAAGACGGAATTGCAACGCCTATTGGGATTGAAAAGATTAGTGGAACAGTTGACCTAGAATCTGACCCATAACCACCATGGAGCTGAGAACGTTCACGAACGCTGAGCAAGGAAAAGTGGCCAGAAGGATCAGGAGAAGCCAGTGTTGGGAGAATGAACATGGAAAATGACGTCAACAAAGGGAGATAATTGGCGACGGGTAAGGAAATCGGAGATGCCTATTTTCAGTGGAGTTAACCTAGATGGGTGGATCTTCTGGGTGGAGAGGTATTTTGAGGTGAATGGGTTGACGGAGAAGGAGAAGATGGGAGCTATCGGAGTGGGTTTGGATGGGGATGGAGACGCACTGTCGTAGCTCCAGTGGGCAGAAGCCAGAGAACCATTTGGAATTGGCATCAATTTCGGCTCAACTCCTACAGTGTTTCTGCCCGACACAAGACGGTAGTTTGTGTGAAAAATTTTTGGCCATCAACCTACGTAGAACGTTGGCAGAATACCGACGTGAATCTGAGATGCTGGCTGCACTGTTGATTGGCATACCGGATGAGATAATGGAGAGCACGTGCTTAAATGGGCTTAAACCGGACATTGAAGTAGAGGTTAGACTATTGGGCCCTTGGGGGTTGGGCCAAATCATGAAGACAGCCCAGAAGGAATGCTGTTCTCCAAAAATTGAAAGAGCCTACAGCCTAAAGACGATATAAAATCCACTCAAACCCAGCTAACATTGATTCGTTCTCAACAAAGATGGTAATAGTGGTTGAGAGAGGGGCGAACCAACGAAGGGAAGCTCTGATCAAGAGGATGTCCGATGCGGAGTGGAAAATGAGAGATAAGGGCTTGTGCTTCCGTTGTGAAGAGTGGTACAAGGTGGGCCACCAATGCAAAAACAGGGAGCTATGGGTACTGGTTCAGTGGGGTGAAGAAGATGAAGCTGCATATGAGTTTCTAGAGGAGGAACCCCTGCTAGAGGTAGGTGAAAAAGTGAAACTATCCCTCAATTCGGTGGTGGGGCTGAGTATGCCCGAAACTATGAAGCTCAAGGGA
>NW_019248521.1:19288-22643 GCF_002742605.1 Olea europaea var. sylvestris | reverse complement strand
AGCTAATATTGAACATATCATTAATTAAATTAACGTAACTTTGTATATATTAAAAAATTTAATTATAATACGGAACCGAACTGGGCCGAACCGAATTGAATGGAATCGAACCCGAACGGTTTCGTAATTAAATTTAGACCTGACGGTTCCACTTACTAAATACCCGAAAATTTCGGGTTGGTTCGGTTCTCGTTAGAACTGAATCGAACCGGACCATGTCCAGCCCTAAGGAGGACGGAAACTGGCGCTTTTGTGTGGATTATCGGGCATTGAACAAAGCAACGATACTGGACAAATTTCCCATCCCAGTGATTGATGAGTTGTTGGACGAGCTTCATGGAGCGATTGTGTTCTCAAAATTGGATTTAAAGTTAGGGTATCATCAGATTAGAGTAAGGAAGATGTGCCTAAAACTGCCTTCAGGACACACGAAGGCCATTATGAGTTCTTAGTAATGCTGTTCGGCCTTACTAACGCCTCGACGACATTTTAATCATTGATGAATTAGGTATTACGAAATTACCTAAGGAAGTTTGTACTTGTGTTTTTTGATGACATTTTGGTGTACAGTAAAGATCTGCCAGCTTATGAACGACACCTGGACCTAGTCTTCACAGCTCTGAAAAAGAACAAACTATATGCCAATGCAAAGAAAATGCCTCTTTACCCAACAACAGATAGAATATGTGGGGCACCTTGTTTCAGCTGGAGTGAAGGCCGACCCAAACAAAATTGTAGTCTTGAGTAATTGGCCTGTTCCTCGCAATCTCCGAGAACTCCGAGATTTTCTAGGATTGACAGGTTACTATCGAAGGTTTGTGGCAGGATGTGGCACCATTGTTCGACCCCTCACGAATCAGCTGAAGAAAGATGCTTTTGGGTGGAATGATGAGGCTGAGGCGACCTTTCATAGTTTAAAGAGGGCCATGACTACATTCCCAGGCTTAGCCCTCCTAGGCTTCTCGTAGCCGTTCGTTATCAAGACCGATGCTTCGGGCTATGGATTGGGGGTGGTAGTAGGGGTGTGAATAAGTCGAGCCGGCTCATGAGCCGAAACTCGAGGCTCAGGCTCGGGCTCGGGCTCGGCTTGGGCAAAATGATCCGAGCTTTTTTACAAGCCCGAACCGGGTTGGCTCAATTTTTTTTCGTTTTTTCTTCTCTAGGCAGCCAACTGCCATAGTTAATAAGGCAGCAGGCGTTGCATTTGATTTGAATTTTTTTTTTTTTTTATATAGGCTCGAGCTCAAGTCGACGAGCCACACGGGCCGGCTCGGGTTTGGCCCGACATCCCAAACTGGGGCCCTTTTGCTATCCGTAGGCAGTACTCATGCAGAGTCAACAACATATTGCATTTTACAGTTAGGTATTATCAGGTCGATCCCCATAGAAATCCATTATGAGGAGTTGATGGCAATTGTGCTGGCTATTTAGAAGTGAAGACATTATGTTTTGGGAAGAAAATTCATCGTCCGCACGGATCAGCTTAGCCTCAAGTATTTCCTTGAACAGAGAACGGTACCTGGGGAATTCCAGTGTTGGATAACGAAGCTTATGGGGTATGAATTCAAGATTCAATATCGTCCAGGGATTGAGAATAAAATAGCAGGTGCATTGTCTTGGATTCCTAGCCCAATTAAGGTGAGAGACTTGAACAGAGAACGGTACCTGGGGAATTCCAGTGTTGGATAACGAAGCTTATGGGGTATGAATTCGAGATTCAATATTGTCCAGGGATTGAGGATAAAGCAGCAAGTGCATTGTCTTGGATTCCTAGCCCAATTAAGTTGACAGCTCTCACCTTTCCCCAAACATTGGATGTACAGTTGACTGAGACTCAAGTTGAAGGCGACCCATTGCTGTCTAAGCTGAAGAGGGAACTATAGGACAACTTGGAAGCACACCCTCGGTATTCAGTCGAATAGGGAAAATTGCTCTATAAAGGGAGATTGGCAATCCCCCGCACCTTGCCATTAATTCTTAAGGTGCTACTGGATTTCCGTAATAGTGCAGTCAAGGGACATTCAAGATTCTTAAGGACTTACAAGAGGCTGTCCGGTTATCTATATTGGGCAAGAATGAAGAAAGATGTTCAGAAATTTGTGGAAGAATGCTCGGTGTGCCAGCAAAATAAAACTAATGCATTCTCTCCAGTTGGACTCTTGCAGTTTCTACCCATTCCCAATTTTGTATGGGATGACATTTCAATGAACTTTGTGGAAGGACTTCCTAAATAAAGTGGGTTTGACTCCATCTTGGTGGTCGTCGACCGTTTAAGTAAATACACCCTCTTCCTGCCATTGAGACATCCATTCATGGCCTCTGGCGTCGCAGCAGTCTTCGTCAAGGAAGTGGTGCGACTCCATGGAATTCTCGGCTCTATCCTGTCTGATCGGGATAAAGTATTTTTGAATCAATTTTGGATGGAACTATTTAGGCTGCAGGGGACTTACCTCCAGTGTAGAATAGCTTACCATCCTCGAACCGACGGGCGAACATAAGTGGTAAATAGATGCGTGGAGGCATATTTGAGGTGTTTCTCTTACGATAAGCCCAAAACCTAGTCCACATGGTTACCTTGTGTAACGCCCCAAATTTTTATAGAAGCTGCAGTGTTACGAAAAACTTAATTTTCTTTTTAATAATTGCGGAACGACTCAAATAAAAGAAATTCTTTATTATCAACCATAAATATTAATTTAAAATAAACAAACGAGTCTTTGAACAAATAAAACTGACAAATAATTTAGAGACATAAAAAGAATAACTAAATATTTATTTTCCTTTTCCTTTGGATCCCTTGGCAGTCCGCATCACCAATTTGCCACAGTTCTAATCGATTCGAACTAACTTGTCAATTTGTAAGGGAGTATTTGAAAACACTCAGTAAGATACGTGCAGTTTTCATATACAAATATATAACAATAAAAATCTACACTTCATACCACTCTGATCTTATGAAGTATATCGATGACCAAGCGACACACCCATCTTAGGTCCTATTATAATCTCGTAAGATTTCATATCTCTTAAAAGAAAATGAAAATCTACTGGCAATCCATGCATATTTAATTGAATATAAAAGGACAAGGAAATGGAAACACTTGCACATAAAGTATCTTACCTTGTTATTTAAAGAATCGAAATAAATATGAATGCAAGTCCCAAACTTTTGAATTTTTTGACTGAAAAACCAGCTTTTTTCTTCCTCTAAAAGTATCTCTCTCCGTCTTGTGCGTAAAATTTATATGAAACTGTTTATGATCTCTCTCTCTACCCTTCTTTTTTTTCTTTTCTTGTTTTCTGTGACGAATAACTTTGACTTCATGGGGTATATATAGGACAAATTAGTAAATAG
>NW_019248521.1:9330-12715 GCF_002742605.1 Olea europaea var. sylvestris | reverse complement strand
ATATTGAACTTCTATTTGCTGATTTGTAGGACATGGCCTGTGATACATTTTTAAAAATTGTACAGAAGTGCAAGCGTAAATTTGTTCTTGTACAGGTTTGGCCACTTCTGATCTTTTGATAAGACTGGTGTCTTTAATTCTATGATTTGATAAGGCAAATAGCATGTTGAAATAAAAAGGATAAGCATATTGGGCGTGTCAATCTTTAATTTCAGGTTGGGGAGAATGAACCATTTGTATCAGAACTCTTAACAACTCTTCCAGCAACTATTGCAGATCTTGAGCCGCATCAGATACACTCCTTTTATGAATCTGTAAGTCTGTTTTATTTGGCTTTAAGATGATTGTGTGGAAAGCTTTGATTAATACTTTCTTGATTTAAGTGTATAGACACCCAATTATTTTACACGTGCATTCTTAATTGGTGCTGCGTTCCCTCTTAGGTTGGTCATATGATTCAAGCGGAATCTGACCCCCATAAAAGGGATGAATATTTACAGAGATTGATGGCTCTTCCCAATCAGGCAAGACCCTTGCTAATCATCTGTTTATTGTCAGTCTCTGTTTAGCTATGTCTACTTCTGCCCTTCTTCTTCCTTGGATGATGCATCGTAAATAACAAACAAATATTGTTGAGTGCAGAAATGGGCTGAAATTATTGGGCAGGCACGCCAGAGTGTGGATTTCTTGAAAGATCAAGAAGTTATTAGGGCAGTTCTAAATATATTGCAGGTAGATTGCCTGGGATTTGGTTTAAATTTTACTTAGTCAGCATTATTAGATGTATATTGCAGATATGTTGAATCTGGCATTCTCAGCATTCTTTCTCAGAAGAAAATAATTTGATGATGTATAAATCCTTTTCCCTCTCATTATTGGATTCATAATCTGCTGTGCATGGACATATAAAAGGTGTTTATGCCACCACTTGAGTATCGTTGTGTAGGGTGTTCTGTCGTATACATACCGTCTCTGGTTCATATTTGGGTCTTGTTAATCTTGGAATGTGAAGATGAGGTACAAATAGATTTGAATTGATTATAGTTTGAAATACAATTTGTTGAACCATTTGATCTAAAAATTTAAACTGTTTGGTAAGATCAAATCTATATCATTTAAATATTATTTTCAACACGTTCCTTCATGTGTAGGCAGGATTTATTTTTTCCCATCAAAACCTTACACATGCACAATTTTCCGTAAGTGGTGCGAGACTTGAACCCAAGGCCCTTTTGTGCTTTGATACCATATTGGACCACTTGATCTAGATAAAACCAAATGTATATCACTTAAATATTATATTCTACAAAATCTTCATAGGTCTTTATCTCTTCATCATGCCTGTTGTCCAGTCTCCTTCCATCATTGTACTTGTGAATGTTATCTTATGTAATTCTCTTGTTGCTTGGCAGACAAATACTAGTGCTGCCAGTTCTCTTGGAACTTATTTCTTGCCACAGATCTCTCTGATCTTTTTGGACATGCTCAACGTGTACAGGTATTTTTAATTATTATGTCCTTACAATCACTGCATTATTGAGTTTTTTCCAGTGATTTGCTTGATTTATATTATAAGTATGTCCAACAGAATGTACAGTGAGCTTATATCTACCAGTATTGCACAAGGAGGACCCTTTGCGTCAAGAACATCGATTGTGAAACTTCTACGGTGAGTGTAAATTTTTTAGTCTGGTTCCTACAACACAAGTCATCTGACAATTATGTCAATTTTGAACAGGTCAGTGAAGAGGGAAACACTAAAGCTCATTGAGACATTTCTAGACAAAGCAGAAGATCAACCTCATATTGGAAAGCAGTTTGTTCCTCCAATGATGGACCCTGTACTAGGTGATTATGCTCGGAATTTGCCTGATGCGAGAGAGTCAGAAGTTCTCTCTCTTTTTGCCACAATAATTAACAAGTATGCTACACATTCTTCCTCCTGAGATTTTGCTTCATGTGGTATTATTATTTTGTTTCACTGGGGCCCGAAAGAATAACTAATGTATGGATGAACTGTTATACTAGTATTAGTGCCTGTTTGGAAAAAATATATATATATATTTTTTTGATAAAGCTTGTTTGGAAAAAAATATAATGAGATTATAAGGAAGTGGAGTAATGGATCCCACGAAAATGTGGATAATAACTGGGGAGTAGTTACATAAGTGTAGTTATTGTAATTAATGTTTGACTTCTAAATTATAAGGTGATTATAATGAAACACAAGAAGTTAAGATGATGCATCCACATCAAATTTCTCCTCTTTCTTCTCCAACTTGAACAGTGTATAAGAGCCTAGAATGTCGGGTGCTGATGCTTTCTGTTGCATTTAATTTTGTTGAGGATGCTATCAGGTTTTGCAACTAATTTCCTTTTGCTCTTGTTACTTGTCCAGATACAAGGGGACAATGATTGAGGATGTTCCTCGCATATTTGAAGCTGTTTTCCAGTGTACTTTGGAGGTTTGTGAATATTGTTTAGACATTTTATGTCCCAGGCAGGTGTTTGTGCTGATCCGTGTTTGTCATGGGAATAGATTGATTATTTCCCTTAACTCACCAGATACGAAAGTTATTTTTACCTCAATATACACTTCTTTGAATATACATCTGTAAAAATGTAGACCTTGTTAAACATGCAATTTTGGGCTGATCCGTGTTTTTTTTTGTGAAAAGATTGATTATTTCCCTTACTCACCAGATACGAAAGTTGTTTTTAACTGAATACGCACTCATCCGAACATGCATCTATAAAAATGTAAACCTCATTAAACATTCAACACATACATGTTAATGTACTATATTTTTCTTTCTTTGTGTATCCTATCACGTGACATCAGATTCAAAAGTCTGAATATGATGCAGTGCTGCACAAATATTTTGATCTATGCTAGTTTCCTAATTTAGTTAAGGTTGAAAGTTGAGTTATTACTTCCATTCCATCTCCTGATCCAAACCCCAGTGAGCTCTGTACAAAAAAATTATTACATTTCTAATTCATTCAAACAATTTGTTAGGCAGGGGCAGAGCGTCGTGAGGCCCATAGATGGCAAATGCTCACTGGATTTGGAGAAAGGATTCGATTCAGTTCTTTATTCTCTTTTTTATGTAAATGGATTCGGTTTGGTTTTGGGTTTTACATCAGCAAGAAAAATAGGAAACTTAAAAGGAAGGCATCATCGTCAGCATTTTTAAATCTAGTTTCCTGATTTTTTCCCCTTTCCTTCCCCACTATGCATATGCACACTGCTTTGTAAATTTTAAATTTCCTTAAGTTCTTCTTACCTTACGGTTGTAACTTTAGAAATGAAAAGAAGCCCAGACTTAAGCTGCTGCCTTCTATCCTTTCTTTTTCAGATTCTTTATTTATTTATTTTTTTTTT
>NW_019248521.1:0-1441 GCF_002742605.1 Olea europaea var. sylvestris | reverse complement strand
GAATGACGTCACCCCATATATGATCCTTGTAATCAAGAAATTGGATAGGTACCAATAATGCTCTTTCACAACTATAGAAGAAGTGTCAACACAAGAGATATCATACGGTTGAAGGTGCTGGCTCGATTAAATTTAACTCAAGATGGGACACTGTAGCCACATAAACCACGTTAATGCAACTCCCACTGTTCACAATAATTTTTACAACCCTTATCGTTGATCTTAATGTAAGTATAAAAAATGATGACGCCAATCATCGACATCTTTAGGTTGAGTAAGGATACAATGTACAACACTTAACTGCGAGGTATCAGAGGGCTTACCGAGACCTAGATGAAGGGTATGACAGCAACCCAAGAATGTATCCTCATTATCATCAAAATCAATAAACTCTTCAAACTTAGGTTCATAGACTTGATCTTCTAACGGTTCACCTACGACATCCTTCCGTTCCTTAATAACTAAGTCTTGGCTCGGACATCTGGTGAAGATATAGTCGAAGCCCTTACAATTAAAGCACTGCAAACGAGAAGATCTTGAAATTTCAGGAACTTTATGTTTATTATCTAAAGTAGGGGGTGCATTAGATAGAGGAGGTCCTAAAAGGAACTTGACAGGGTGAGGTGGTATCGATGAGAAGGATGCTTGTCACTACGCATTCCATACGGAAATGAATAAGGAATAAGCATGATCAAGAATGGTGATTCCTCAAAGGACAAGATCATCTATTAGGCATGTCTAAACCTACTTAAAGTCATAGCTTCATCCTGAACGATGTGATTTCGCATTCAAAATTCATCAAATTGAGTAATATAGTTAGTCATAGGACGATTTGTGTAAGGGCATTCCACTGGTCTAACAAATTACCCTATAAGATTGGGATAAATATTTGTCTTGAAGTTGACGCTTCATTTTCTCCTAGCTTCCAATGGGAACTACATGACACCTCTCAAGAAGATCCTCAATACTTTTTTAAAAGAGTTGGACAGTACCAGTTAATTTTAAATTAGCAAATTGAACTCTATGATCCTTTGGAACTCCATACCATAACAAAAAACGGTCCATATCTCTAATTCATTGAGTAAAACTCTAGGATCTAAGCAGCATTGAAAGTAGGAGCGTCTAAGTTAATGTTTCGAAAGTAAAGCTCCTCATGGCAAGGAGGCAAATGAGTACCATAATGATCATGTCCATGTTCAAGCTCGTGATTTTGTTCTAAATTCCTTCGATCACGTCTAAATGCTATTGACCACCTTGCTTTTTCTCTACTCTCTTCACGAGTAGCAATCACCTCAATTTGAAGCCGTTAATTGAGGTAATTGTCGAGTGAGGGCATCAAATTGGAAAGGGTCTATAGTAAAAGTATTTGAACTAGATATGACAAGACGACCATTACACAATTGCATGCAATGTAATACCAACTAAATGAAGTGTATGGGGA
>NW_019248520.1:0-1373 GCF_002742605.1 Olea europaea var. sylvestris | reverse complement strand
CTCAAACAGACCCTAAATATTTATTTTAACAACACTTTTTATAAGATTCATAGTCATTATTTACTTATTCACCATTCATATTTATTTCACTATATTTTTAACAAGCATCTTTAAGAGATTCTTTAAACATGAGATACTTTTTATTTTAAGGAGTTAACCATTAAAATTATGCTTCAAAAAACTCTTTAAATTAACATATTAATTTAGACAGTATGTTTGGTTCTCCAAATTTGGGGAGTCAAACTAATTATTTATAATTAAATATATTCAATGTGCTCCAATTGTTAATGTAGGAAAATAGTAAAATAAATTAGAGAAAAGCTAGTTAAAATAAAAAATAGAAAAAAATAATTATATACATTCAATGTGTTCCAATTTTTAATATAGGAAAATAGTAAAATAATCTAGAGAAAAACTAGTTAAAATAGAAGATAGAGAAAAATAATAAACATTTTTTAAAAGTAATAAGTGTTAAATATAAAAAGTTTGTTAGAGCACTTCAAAATTTTAACCTTTTAAATTTATAGATATTTTCTAAATGATAGAATATGCTCTCTAAAAATAAGGCATATCTTGAAAATGCTCTTATATCCCGCGTCCTATGGGAATCTTCTGGTTCAGATTCATAGCCCACCCAGTTAGAAATCAATAAGCCGACCCTGTAAGGCCCAATGCAAATGGGCCAAAGCCCCAAACTAAACCCAAAGCTCCACTCTCTCATCTTTGTTCTCTCTCTCGAGAGCACGTTGGTCCGTTCCCGCCTGTGGCCGGCAGTCTTCACTTCGAACTCTCCCCGAATCCCAATTTCTTTCTTCATCTTCCAGCTGCAGCCCTCCATATCCGCGGTTCGCCTATTTCTTTCTTCTTCAAGGCTCCGGCCTCAACATTTGAGGTGAATCAATTGTAATTTCAATAAGTATTAATGCTGAATCTTTACAACGTTTTGTTGAGAATGTTGTTTTGCTATGTGTGCATTTTATTCTTTGGATAAGATACTAAGATTTTATTCTAATCTTTGGATCTTTTGCTACTTGAAATTAGGTTAGGGTTTAGAATAAAATTAGTTCAGAGTACAATATAAGCAGCATGAATACAACTATACAAGTGATTTATTTGGCATTATAACATGGCAATGGAACTTTGAAAAGATTGTTTGAGCTGAAGATGTTTCTGTTAGTTTTGGGGCATATGTATTGAGATTGATGGTTATCAGATATAGCACAGGTATCCATTACTGGTAATTACTTGGAGCATTTGTAAATAAAGAAATGCTAGGTTCTTTGGACATCACTCATCATTATATCCTATATCCTAGCTCAGTATGTGAATAGTGTAGCCATTTTTGGCTTGCTTTTGATGCAATGGTTATGACC
>NW_019248519.1:0-1373 GCF_002742605.1 Olea europaea var. sylvestris | reverse complement strand
GACAAATGACAAAATTGCCCCTGGTGCGATTTTCTTTTTTAATTTTCTGTCCAGCACTGCTTCAACCTGACATAATTAATACGAAAATTTATAATATGGAGTCCGAAACGAAGGAATTTGGCTAAAATCCCGTGATTCCGGGTCTGTGCCCAGTCCAATTTCGCGGGCCATTTCCAATGAACCTGCCAAAGTTTGGTCCATTCCGACACCTTCGCGACAAATGACAAATTTGCCCCTGGTGCGATTTTTGTTTTTTAATTTTCTGTCCAGCACTACTTCAACCTGACATAGTAAATACGGAAATAAATAATTCTGAGTCCGAAACGAAGGAATTTGGCTAAAATCCCGTGATCCCGAGTCTGTGCCCCGAGTCCAATTTCGCGGGCCGTTTCCAATAACCTGCCAAATTTCGGCCCATTCCGACATCGACGCGATAAATGACAAAACTGCCCCTAGTCCAATTTTTCATTGTTAATTTTTTGTCCAGTACTTTTCAACATGACATAATTAATACGAAAATTAATTATTCGGAGGCCCAAAGGAAGGAATTTGGCTAAAATCCCGTGATCCTGGGTCTGTGCCCCGAGTCCAATCTCACGGGCTGTTTCCAATCAACCTGCCAAATTTTGGCCCATTCCAACACCGATGCGACAAATGACAAAATTGCCCCTGTCCGATTTTTCTTTGTTAATTTTCTGTCCGGCACATCTTCAACTTGAATTAATTAATACGGAAACTAATTATTCGGAGGCCCAAACGAACGAATTTGGCTAAAATCCCATGATGCCGGATCTGTGCCCCGAGTCCAATTTTGCGGCCGTTTCTCAACAACCTGTCAAATTTCGGCCCATTTCGATAACGTCGCGGCAAATTACAAAATTGCCCCTGGTACGGTTTTTCTATGTTAATTTTCTGTCTAGCACTTCTCCAACCTGACATAATTAATACGGAAATTAATTATTCGGAGGCCCAAACGAAGGAATTTGGCTAAAATTCTGTGATCCCGGGTCTGTGCCCCGAGTCCAATTTCTCGGGCCGTTTCCAATCAACTTGCCAAATTTCGGCCCATCCCGACACCGTCTGGACAAATGACAAATTGCCTCTGGTGCGGTTTTGCTTTTTTAATTTTATGTCCATCACTTCTTCAACTTGACACAATTAATAAGGAAATTAAGTAATTGGAGGCCCAGACGATGGAATTTAGCTAAACTCACGTGATCTCGGGTCTGTATCCCGAGTCCAATTTCGCGGGCCGTTTCCGATCAACCTGCCAAATTTTAGCCCATTCCAACATCGTCGTGACAAATGACAAAATATCCCATGGTACGGTTTTTCTTGGTTAATTTTCTGTCCAGCACTTCGTCTACCTGACA
>NW_019248518.1:0-1373 GCF_002742605.1 Olea europaea var. sylvestris | reverse complement strand
AGATTAAAATATCATCAATGAAAACTATAACAAATTGGTCTAGGTATTCATGGAATATTCTATTCATTAGATCCATAAATACTACCGGGGCATTAGTTAACCCAAAAGGCATCACCAAAAATTCATAATGACCATAACGCGTCCTAAAAGCCGTCTTGGGGATATCATCTGACTTAATTTTTAATTGGTGATATCCTGATCTTAGATCGATCTTTGAAAATACTGTAGCCCCCTTAAGCTGATCAAACAAATCTTCTATTCTTGGAAGTGGATATTTGTTTTTGATAGTGAGGCGATTCAATTCTCGATAGTCAATGCACAACCTCATTGTTCTATCCTTCTTTTTCACAAATAACACAGGTGCACCCCACGGTGATACACTTGGTCTAATGAAACCCTTATCAAGAAGCTCCTTCAACTGTGCCTTCGGCTCTTGTAGTTCCAACGGTGCCATACGATATGGAGCCTTTGAAATGGGTGTTGCTCCTGGTACCAAATCAATGGTAAACTCTACTTGTCTATCTGGTGGTACACCTAGAAGATCTTCTGGAAACACATCTTTATAGTGCCGAACTATTGGAACATCCTCAATTGACAACTTATCTTGTTTAATATCGGTCATCGACACTAGAAATCTTTGATCTAATTCCTTTCTCGGCATCCTTTCAACCTGAGTTGTTGACACTATACCAGACGAGCTATTTACCTCAGTTCCCACAAAACGGAACTCTTCCTCGCCCGGTCTTCGAAAAACCACCATTCTCTCAGTGCAATAAATAGTTGCATGGTTTTTAGACAACCAGTCCATACCAAGGATAACATCAAAGTCTTTTATCGTTAATGGAATTAGATCTACCGCTATATCTCTACCATCAATTTCCATCCTAAGATCTCTAGCTATTTGGTTAGTGACAAGTATCTTTCCAGATGGAAGAGATATTTCTAAAGGATACGGAAGAAATTCACATTCCACTTTAAACTTTGCAACAAAAGAAGAAGAAATGAATGAATGTGTAGCTCCAGAATCTGTAAGTACAAATGCAGGAATATTGGAAACAGAAATGATACCTGCGACGACATTAGGGTCTCGTTCAGCTTCTTGCCTGGATAAGGAGAAAACTCTTGCTTTTCCTTTCTTGTCCTCTCCAGCCTTCTGTGTTTGATTTTGAGGACATTCTTTAACGAAATGTCCTAATTTCCCACACTTGAAACAAACATTTTTACCCAATAGTCATTCTCCTTTGTGAGGTCTATCGCACTTAGGACAACGCCTTTCACCACTAACTCCTACTATATCCGTTCTTCCTTTCTTTGGTGCATTATTTCCTTTTCCTTTGCCGGTATTCTGTTTATCAAAATTCCACTTCCTCTTA
>NW_019248517.1:0-1373 GCF_002742605.1 Olea europaea var. sylvestris | reverse complement strand
CAAAATAAATTGTTGGAATGTAGAGATTATCTAAGCATTTATTGTGCCAAAATTGTCAACAATAAATCAAAGTCTTTAACAAATCAAAATCATTTGTAGAACATCTACTTCAACCAAGTAAGAAGATAAACATTAAAGAACAAAATGAAAGATCAAAGACAATACTATGCATTCACCAAAGTTTTACCCCTAGCTCTAGCTAATAGTTTATAAATACATAATGAAATGTTACAAAGAAAATGAAGGAAACTAGAATATGATGGAGAGGAATGGATCCCCTCAAAATTGTGGCCAGGGTCCCCTTTTATAGGCAAAGGAACATCCAAAATGCAAGTAGGCAATGCAATTTATTTCTGTCCAGCTTCAAGACAGCTAGAATATGTAACTTGATGCCAATTTTCAGATAAATTGTGTAGCGAATTTGGATCAATGGATAAATTATTTCTACTTGATTTAGCTTTCCATTGGTTCAAGTATCAGGTTCATTGGATCTATATAATTCCAGATATGACAAAAACAATGAGTACTGCTTCACAGGTAGAAAAGTTGTATCCGGTAGGTAACAAGCTGGAATTTTCACAGTAATTTTGGATACCTTGTGATATGAATTTGACTTCTTACAATGCATAAAAATTGTAGAAACATGCCTTATCTTCCCAACCCAACTTGAATCACCTCGGTTCAATGTTTACAGCTCAAGTTATGATCATTTTACCAACAGCTGCTTCTTGCTTGAGACAGTCACTATTCCTGACTTTTCAACATTATTTTCCTCCACTTGCTCCACTTGTTCTAAATTGGAAATACA
This sequence comes from Olea europaea var. sylvestris, assembly GCF_002742605.1. Lineage (NCBI taxonomy): Eukaryota > Viridiplantae > Streptophyta > Magnoliopsida > Lamiales > Oleaceae > Olea > Olea europaea. The sequence continues at coordinate 565 of NW_019248517.1, read as the reverse complement.
TGTGAAATACATCAAATAGATACTCTTTCAAATATATAATGCTCATGCCGACATGTATGTAAATACATATTTCAATTAATTGCATTTTTAACCATGTATTTATGGAAATTGAATTTACGATAAGAGAATTGAAATTAGAGACTAACATTAGTGTTTTTAAACAAAGTGAATGTAAAATGCCTTGTAAATGATATATCTTTGAAGCACTTTTAGACACTGATCATGTTTCATAGGATCTTCTCCTATTATTTGAATTTTTTCAACTAATTCTAAAATTCTATTATCTTTTCTACCTTAAATGATGTCTTATTAAAAACTATTAATTCTTGATATCTTGGTATAAAATCAATCTTTAAAGTTTCTAAACATAAATGTTTTAAAGATTCTAAACTATCTAAATTTTTGTCAAAGTCTGGTTTTGTTTGTGAATGAATGTAGGAAGTCCACCTGGCTTCGCTCCAACTTTGATATCTTGGTGTATATATATATATATATATATAGCGCCTAATTGTCAATTACCACTAAAAGTCGGACTCTTTATGGTAATAGATTAATCTGCATCAAT
>NW_019248516.1:0-1373 GCF_002742605.1 Olea europaea var. sylvestris | reverse complement strand
TGCACCAGGGGCAATTTTGTCATTTGTCGCGACGATGTCGAAATGGGCCAGAATTTGGCAGGTTGATTGGAAACGGCCTGCGAAATTGGACTCGGGGCACAGACCCAGGATCATGGGATTTTAGCCAAATTCCTTCGTTTGGGCCTCCGAATGCTTAATTTCCTCATTAATTATGCTAGGTCGAGGAAGTGCCAGACATAAAATTAACAAAGAAAAACCGCAATAGGGGCTATTTTGTCATTTGACGCGACAGTGTCGGAATGGGCCAAAATTTGGCAGGTCGATTGGAAATGGCCCGCGAAATTGGACTCTGGGCACAAACCTGGGATCATGGGATTTTAGCCAAATTTCATCGTTTGGGCCTCTGAATAATTAATTTCTTTATTAATTATGTCAGGTTGAAGAAGTGCCGGACAAAAAATTAACCGAGGAAAACCACACCAAGGGCAATTTTGTCATTTTTCATGACGGTGTCGGAATGGGCCGAAATTTGGCAGGTTGACTGGAAACGGCCTACGAAATTGGACTCGGGGCATAGACCCGGGATCACGGGATTTTAGCCAATTTCCTTCGTTTGGGTCACCTAATAATTAATTTCCTTATTAATTATGTCTGGTTAAAGAAGTGTTGGACAAAAAAATAACAAAGCAAAACCGTACCAGGGGCAATTTTGTCATTTTTTGGGACGGTGTAGGAGTGGGCCAAAATTTGGCAGGTTGGTTTGAAATGGCACGAGAAATTGGACCGGGGTCACAGACCTAGGATCACGGGATTTTAGCCAAACTCCTTCGTTTAAGCCTCCGAATACTTAATTTCCGTATTAATTATGTGAGGTTGAAGAAGTCCTGGACAGAAAATCGACAAAGAAAAACTGCACTAGGGGCAATTTTTTCATTTGTCGCGGCGGTGTTGGAATGGGCCAAAATTTGGAAGGTTGATTGGAAACGGCCCGCGAAATTGGACCCGTAGCACAGACCTGAGATCACGGGATTTTAGGCAACTTCCTTCATTTGGGCCTCTGAATAATTAATTTCCTTATTAATTATGTCAGGTTGAAGATGTGTTGGACAGCAAATTGACAAAGCAAAATCGAACCAGGGGCAATTTTGTCATTTTTAGGGACAGTGTCGGAATGGGCTGAAATTTGGCAGGTTGAATGGAAATGACCCGCGAAATTGGACTCAGGGCACAGACCCGGGATCACGAGATTTTAGTCAAAAATCCTTCATTTGGGCCTCCGAATAATTAATTTCCTTATTAATTATGTCAAGTTGAAGAGTGTTGGACAGAAAATTAACAAAGCAAAACCGCACAAGGGGCAATTTTGTCATTTGTCGCGACGGTGTCAAAATGGGCCGAAATTTGGCAGCTTG
>NW_019248515.1:0-1373 GCF_002742605.1 Olea europaea var. sylvestris | reverse complement strand
GGAGGGTGCAGTCATTAATGTAGCATAGAATTATGATGTTACCCCATTCTTTGTCCCATGTAGTGAAAAATAAGAGATTTCTTTGTTCTTTTCGGCCAACAGTTGGCTTTGGAAAAAGGAAATGGACCCTACGAAATAAAAAAAGAAGGTTGAGTAATGTAAATGCATGTGAAAAAATAGTGTACAGGGGTATTCTATGTAATAATAGGAGTATAGGTATGGCATATGGGGCCTGTCCTCTTTTAAAATGTGGCAAATAAATTGTTCTCTCTCAAAATGAGGCAAATAATGTTTTCACTGGGGGCTAAATGAATAAGAACGAAAAGTACATTTTTTCTAGCCTATATAATTATGTGTTTTCAATATTTACTTACAAGAATTTCTAGCCTTCTAAATTTGCATATCTTACTCCAGACTTGTTGCTACTTCACTGAAACAGGCCTTTATCTATTTACTCTCTTATATTTTACGTCTTATATTTTAATTGTATAGTTTTAAGTTATAACTTATTCGAAGATCGACTGATTCGTACAAAAAAAATCTATAGACGCACATAATCTCTTGTTCCTTTTATTATAATGTTATAAAAACTTTTTCAATCATTCATATGAAAAAAATATGTACATATTATCGCTATAAAAATTGTACCACTGCAGTGCTTCAAAATGGATGTTCCACGTCGTTTTTACATAACTATCAGAAATTCCCTCAATCACAGCATCAATCTGGTTTGTCATACAATATTATTATTTTTTAGCTGGAATGAATTTTTCTCATATTTTACTTATAGTTTTCGTCTGTATATATTTGTTTATAGATGATTCCTAGAGCGTTTGCGAAAGAATGGAGACATGAATTCGGCGATAGAGTATGTGTAATTGCGTACGATGGTATAATTGAGACAATTAAATTAGAAAAGTTAATGGGAAATTTTATTTAACTGATAGATGGGAGCAATTTTTAGATCATCACAATTTACACGATGGTTATTGCCTAATATTTGAATATACCGAAAATTCGACATTTAACGTGATCATAATGGATGATTCTGGGTTAGAAGTGAAATATGAATTGGATGTCTCCGAAGAAGGTGAAGAAAGCAACAATTCGAATATGGATAATCTTGTATTCGAAGTGAAGTTAACACCCTGTAAATATGGCCATCGAAAAATTGTAATTTTCCTTTTTGAATAAATATTTTCATTCTATAGTAATACTAAGTTTATAATTATGACCTCAAGACTAATAATTCATTCATGGCATTGCAGTGTATACCGGGAAGATTTGCCGGCCAGTATTTGCCAAAGTTCGTGCGTAGTGTAAAAATTCACGACTGTTTACATCAAAATTGGGATATCACCACAAATTTAAGG
>NW_019248514.1:0-1374 GCF_002742605.1 Olea europaea var. sylvestris | reverse complement strand
CAGCTTATATTCTCAATAGAGTTTCAAGTAAAGCAACTGTCAAAATCCCTTATAAACTTTGGATAGCCAAAAAGTCTAGTTTGAAGCATTTATACATTTGGAATTGTCCAACTGAGGCAAGGCCTTATAAGCCTAATGGAAAGAAACTGAATTCCAGAATTGTCAGTTGTTATTTTATTGGATACTCTGAGGGGACAAGAGGTTACAAATTTTATGATCCCACTACAAAGTTATTTTTTGAAACGAAAAATGCTCGATTCTTTGAGGATGTGTGGAGTTTGTAGGGAAAGATAAGGTTGGAGATTTTATCTTTGATGATGAATATATAAATATTCTTTTTGTTGCAATTAACAATGATCAGAAACAGGGACAAACTCTTAGTCCAAATCTTGTTCAAGAAGCAATTTCTAATCAAGAAAATATTCCAGAACCCCTATAAACAATCAAGAAATTATTCTAAAAGAACAAACTCAACAACTCAAGAACAAATGCCATTAAGGAGATCCATTAGAGAGAGGAGAAATGCAATTTTTGACGACTTTGTAGTATTGCTCCAATAAAATGAGGATGGTATTGGATTGATGAAAGAAGATCCAATCAACTTTCATCAAGCTATGCAAAGTGATAATTATCAAAAGTGGATTGATGCTATGAATGAGGAAATAAAGTCTGTGAAAGACAATAACATTTGAAAACTTGTCCCATTATCTGAAGGTATGAAATCCATAGGTTACAAATAGATATTTAAAACTAAGAGAGATTTAGAGGGTAATGTGAAAAGATATAAGGCTCGTCTTGTTACAAAGTGCTTTACTCAAAGGGAAGACATTGATTACCAAGAGTTTATTTTTAGTTTTAGCGAAAGACTTTTTCAGGATTATAATCGCACTTGTGGTACATTTTCATCTTGAGATACATCAGATGAATGTAAAGACGGCGTTTCTCAATGGTGACATTGATGAGATGATATAATGATGCAACCAAAAAACTTTATGTTATGAGACCCAAAACAATGGTTTGCAAATTAAAGTAATCCATCTATGGGATCAAGCAAGTTTCCCATCAATGATATTACAAATTTCATCAAATAATTATCTCGTTTGATTTTAAAATAAATGCAGTTGATGATTGTGTATATTACAAGTTTAATAGGAGTAGGTATATTTTTCTGGTATTGTGTCGATAATTTATTGCTTGTCTGCAACGATATAAGCTTATTGTACGAAACTAAGAAATTTTTATCAAAGAATTTTGAAATAAAAATCTTCGTAAGGTCTCTTTTGTATTAGGAATTGCCACGCGATTTATGCAACGTGATTTTTAAACCGCAAGTGTACGGTGTCAAGTTTTGTAATATAGTAAAGAAGTTAGGAT
>NW_019248513.1:0-1374 GCF_002742605.1 Olea europaea var. sylvestris | reverse complement strand
TGCACTGACTCTCAATTCACCATTGAGCAGTGCTCGCCTGGGTTTTAAGGTGGTTTTTCAATTTGCTACATAGTCAATGTTCTGTATTGGTTGTTGGTGATTTGCAAATGATGGTGGTGATGGTGAGATTTTGGGATGATTTTTATTGGTTCTCATTGGTATAGATAAGTTGTTGAAATTGTTAAATGTTGCGAGTCACGTGTTTGTTTGCAATAGGTCACAAATCAAAATAAGCTGGTTACAAATCATAATTAATAAGTCTTTGTGCACCAATAACATATCATAAATTCAAATTCACAAATCATATTTCACGAGTTTCACGTCACGTGTCATGATGCATAAGTAACAAATCAGTGTCTACAGATCACAGCTTAAAGAAATTTGATCATAAGCCACTAACTTATGTTCACAAGTTACAGGTCACAAATAACAATTTACATATCACAGGTTATTGTGCACAGGTCATAGTTCACGAATCATTGTCCTTAAAAATGTCAAATTGCAATTAAATTTATAACTGTGACTTACAGTTTGTTCACAGGTCATCATGCATAGGTTATAGATCAATATCCACGGATCACAGATCACTAATATATGTTCAAAGGTCATGTGTATTTACATGTCACATGTCATGTTGTACATATGTCACATGTCAATATTAACTTATCAAAGATCAGATGTCATGTCTTTATGCTCTGCTGACATATTACAAATTCAAGTTACAGGTTACGATTCATATGTCACGGATAACAGTTCACATGTCACCCGTTGTATTGTATGGGTAATTGATCAATATCCACATGTCACTCATCCAAGAGGGTCACATATGGCAAAGAGTTGTTTACATGTTATTGGATCAATATCATTGGTAACAGTGGATACTTTTCGATTTTCATTACAACTCATAATTTATAGGCTAATAAATCTTTTCAATTTTTGTCGCAACAACTTGTGATTGGAATTTCAACACTATATTATCAATTCAAAATAAAAAAGATCTAGCAACTATACAATGTTAATTACCACCAATCGTGATTTCAAGATAGTTCAAATCTATTTTGGGATAATCATCAAATTCAATTATCTACGTCTATTATCACTTAAATTTGTGACCTCTACATTAAAAAAATCTGCTCTATAGTGTCAATAATTTCCAATTTGTGACCTCAATAATCCAGCGCTTTTCAATGAACCAAATTTTGACATTGATAATTGAGACTATTTGCTCCAGAGAATTCTTCGTAGCTTTTCTCTTTTATTGGATCATCACAATTTGCTAAATTGAGAAGACCGATTTGAAATGAAAACATGTCGTAACTGATTGGTTGATTTTAGGATATATAATTATTAGAATCTATTACAAACACACACACA
>NW_019248512.1:0-1374 GCF_002742605.1 Olea europaea var. sylvestris | reverse complement strand
TGTGCCCCGAGTCCAATTTCGTGGGCCGTTTCCAATCAGCCTGCCAATTTTCAGCTCATTCCGACACCATTGTGACAAATGATAAAATTGCCCCTGGTGTGATTTTTCTTTCTTAATTTTCTGTCTAGCACTTCTTCAACCTGACAAGATTAATACGGAAATTAATTATTCGAAGGCCCGAATGAAGGAATTTGGCTAAAATCCTGTGATCCCGGGTCTGTGCCCCGAGTCCAATTTCGCGGGCCGTTTCCAATAGACCTGCCAAATTTCGGCCCATTCCGATACCGTCACAACAAATTAAAAAATTGCCCCTAGTCAAGTTTTTCTTTGTTAATTTTCTGTCCAGCACTTCTTCAACCTGACATAATTAATATGGAAATTAATTATTCGGAGGCCCGAACGAAGGAATTTGGCTAAAATCCCGAGATGCTGGGTCTTTACCCCGATTTCGTAGGCCGTTTCCAATCAACTTGCCAAATTTCGGCCCATTCCGACACCGTCGTGACAAACGACAAAATTGCCCCTGGTGCAGTTTTTCTTTGTTAATTTTTTGTCCAGCACTTCTTCAACTTTACATAATTAATACGGAAATTAATTATTCCGAGGCCCAAACGAAGGAATTTGGAGAAAATCCCGTGATCCCGGGTCTGTGCCCCGAGTCTGATTTCGTGGGCCATTTCCAATTAACCTGCCAAATTTCGGCCCATTACGACACCGTCGCGATAAATGACAAAATTGCCCCTGGTGCGGTTTTTCTTTGTTAATTTTCTGTCCGGCACTTCTTCAACCTAACATAATTAATACGAAAATTAATTATTCGAAGCCCCGAACGAAGGAATTTGGCTAAAATCCCATGATCCTGGGTCTTTGCCCCGAGTCCAATTTCGTGGGCCGTTTCCAATCAACCTTCCAAATTTGGGCCCATTCCGACACCGTCGCGACCAATGACAAAATTGCCCCTGGTGTGGCCTTTTTTTGTTAATTTTCTGTCCAACACTTCTTCAACCTGACATAATTAATACGGAAATTAATTATTCGGAGGCTCAAACGATGGAATTTGGCTAAAATCTCGTGATCCCGAGTCTATGCCCCGAGTCCAATTTCGCGTGCCATTTCCAATCAACCTGCCAAATTTCGGCTCATTTCGACACCGTTGCGACAAATGACAAAATTGCCCCCGGTCCGATTTTTCTTTGTTAATTTTCTGTCCAACTCTTCTTCAAACTGACATAATTAATAACGAAATTAATTATTCGGAGGCCCAAACAAATAATTTTTGGCTAAAATCCCGTGACCCGGGTCTTTGCCCCGAGTCTAATTTCTTGGGCTGTTTCCAATCAACCTGCCAAATTTCGGCCCATTCTGACACCGTCG
>NW_019248511.1:0-1374 GCF_002742605.1 Olea europaea var. sylvestris | reverse complement strand
TTTTTTATTAGTCCACTCTTAGCAGCAAGCTATAGTCTAGTCTTATATCCAATCATTGCTGGCTGGGGTCATAGCGTTTACTGGGATTTTGGTTTGGGAAAGATGAATAACCTTTTGGTTGTTCCTTGAAAGAATTTTTTTGATAATTTTCACTCTTTTACATCCCAAAACATTGTCGCTCTTCTTATTAGATGACATTAGTCTGTTACTCCTTTTTGGGCATATATATCTGAAATTTTTCGTCATTATGACATTTGAATTTTTTTCACTGTTAAATTCATGCAGTCTTCCATGAATGTTTCTGACTCTAACGGCTCACACCCACACGTGCATGGATGGCAAGACAGTTCTACTGATTCGCATCCAGATAATAATCTTGTGCTTATATTGTGATGTTCAACATTGTTCTAACTTGTTATAAAATTTTTCCTTGTTTGTGATGCATCCTTCATTATATGTCGTGTCCTCGTTGTTTTGGTTGATTGAATATTGTCCTTAAGAGGTGTTTATTGATTCAACTCTTAGATAAGGGGGGATAAGGAGAATATCATTTGTTCTTGTTGCTTTCTTTGTACAGGTACAGACGATCTGAAATAGTAGGTTCTGAGATTGGTGCTGGCCTTGTTGGTCACCTGCATCTGAACAAGGTTTTTACATCATTTTGTGGACATTGTAGTTTTCTTATTTTGTTCAGAATTTTTGGCTGATATTACTCGTTTTCTCTTAACTTGATTGAACAGGCACAGCTGATGCAGTCAAATATTAGCATGAATGATATTCTCGAAAAATGTCAAGACACCATCAATCTATGTCAGAAGAAGAAAAAAGTCGGCAACCTGTTTAAGAGAATAGATTTATCATTTAGGTTGGTTTTTGACTGCTGGGCATGCAATTATAGTTTTTGGACATGCATCTTGGTTTATTCAGTGTTTCCATATTCATATTGCAACTTGGCCTTTGAGTTCTCCCCATAAAAGAATTTGGCTAAAAGGTTGTAACTTTCTGTTTCCTAACTGTTACCAACTTATGACAGATACGATGCAGAACATTATCATAAAATTGACGTCCATACATATCGAAGTGTGCAAGTATAATATGTTGTGGATGTAACTAATTTTTTCTGATATCCTGTAAGAGAGAATAATATATATACTAATAATTGGTGTGATTGATGTGATCATTTGCACTATGTAGACTAACAGTTATGGCAAGATTTGGATTGGCCAGGCAATCCCTAATTAAATTAAGATATATGTTGGGGAGAGTTGAACAATCACAGAAGGAAAGATAACTTATAATATAAGTACACAGAAATTTTGGCTTTGGGATCAAAATGAGGAAGATACTATTTTGGACTTTGGATGACTTATGTGT
>NW_019248510.1:0-1374 GCF_002742605.1 Olea europaea var. sylvestris | reverse complement strand
GCTAAACTGCATACTCAAAATAACGAATTACTTCACAGGTTAGAAAAATGCGTTACCCACCAAGCAAAACTGCGCGTATAATCCTTGTTGCCATGGTCCTGGCCTTAAACTTCATACAACTTCCAGGACTTCCGACCTATTCCAACCCTATCGATTCAGGTAACTGTTCTACCTTTTCTTTTTCAAAGATTGCCCTGTAAAGTTGTAACATGAAATACATACCCAAATCTCTTATTCAAGTTGTCCAAGCAACTTTGGATTAAGCTGCAAATAGTTTAAGGAGACAGTTTCTGATTTTCCAGGAAGACACTTGGCTGAAACAGAAGGAATTAACCAATCTGATGATACCGTGAGAGTCGACCCTTTGGACAGTTTCAAGAAGTACAGAGGAGGATATGACATAAGGAACAAGCATTACTGGAGTGTAAGTCTACTTACCACAACCACGAAAGAAGAAAGACATAATCGTGATTTGAGAACTAATGTTTTCTTGTCTATTTTGTTCAGTCTACTGCCTTTACAGGCATATATGGATATGCCATTGCAGCAGTATGGCTTTTATGTGGTATTGGTTATGGAGGATTTCTTCTTGTAACCAGAACTTTTATGAAGAACAGAAAGCTAAAGAAGAGATTGCCTTGTCATAAGCAGTGTTATCTACATCCTCTGCTATTGGCTACTTTCTTTACCATCTTAGCAATGTAAGCAATGAATTCTTTCTCTTAACTCTGTCATATTCAACTAATAAATAATACTACAGGTATAAAAATTATCGAAATATTTCGCAGCTAGTTACATAGTCCATAAAGAAAGGGAAATAATGAAGTCCACTCAAATATTTAGAGAAAAAGAATAGCTTTTTTCACCAATTTGCTAGATATAGAACAGCCACGTGCATTGATTACACGATCTTTAAGATACAAGATTTTAGCTTCATTTTTAGTTTTTACTACTGTCGATCCACCTTAATAAAGAAGCCATGAGAGAGAGAGAGAGAGAGAGAGAGAGATGTATGCATGGTCTGTCAGCATGTCATTAAACTATTTGAAATTATTATCATTTTCAGAACTGCAACTGGCCTGGTTCTTGGAGGGAATGCAAAGTTCCATTCCAGAGCAAAGACTGTGATAGACATTATTATTGATACAGCAGATGATGCAACAGATACCATACATGAGGCGACAGGAGCAATGAGGAACATGAGTACCAATTTGAGAGAAGCCAATGGAAGTTCTGAAACTACAAACTTCCTAACTTCTACATCCCGTAGACTCAACACTGAGGCTGCAGATATAGAAAGACAAGCGAGGAAGAATAGGCGAGCCATTGATAAGGGCCTCAAGATAGTGTAAACCCTCTCTCTCTCTCTCTCTC
>NW_019248509.1:0-1374 GCF_002742605.1 Olea europaea var. sylvestris | reverse complement strand
GAGTTTTAACTAGTCTCTATTTGAGCCCCATTCTTTGAGAAATAAATACATTTTTAAATAGTAATTTGATATCATTTCAACCGCATATACTTCAGTAAAATAATATTACACGCAAATCCAAAACTTTTACTTATTTTTTAACAACACATTTTCCATTAATACAATATTCAAAAATTCATTTTTATGAAAAGAATGGGGTTCAAACAAGGGCGTAATAAACAAAATGTACAATATATTAGACTATAATTGTATAAAAGAACTATTAAACGTCTATACTTTTAGATCCAGATGTTACTACGTTGTTTAAGCTTTGTTTCCTAAAAACCAGGGAACTATAGTTAATGTAAGGGACACTATATAAATAGAAAATAACATTCCATAATTACCTCTTCAGAATTTCAATGTTACTAATCTTCAGAATTCTTTGGTTTCACTCGAGTATTTTTCAGAATTTTATATATGTATATGAAGTTTCAATAGCAATCAAATTGAAACGTCATGGCAATCTGAAATCAATAGTGCATCCACTGGAAATTACCTCAAATTGTTTAATTTTATTTTTTTTTGTAGGTTTCACCAATTCAACCTTTTTTCCTGCAAGATATTATCCACAAAATCTTCTGAAAATCAAATTAAAAATTCAAATATGCTCAAAAAATCCCCATCCGTTCAAACTATCTATAATTTTCAGCTTACCCAAATTAGGGAAAAGAAAAAGAAAATTATTTCAATTGAACCAATTGATCCCTACCAATGATTTTGGCAAACAAAAAAATTCAATCAAACCATTTTGTCCCTACAAGTTATTCCCTTGAAATGATATGGGCTTTCATCTACCATAATTTGTTGGAGAATTCACCGGGTTAGAGATGAATTCACAGGAGACGAACCAGCAATCAATCACACCAAGAACAAGATGATCACGAACTTGTAAACAATAATATGAAATACTGCAACAAATAGCTTGAACACGATGACGTTGTCTTCAAAGGATATTTTCTCCTTCTCCTATGAATTTGAGATGCTTTGAAGGTTGTTGGTAAATGGTTTGCAGGATTATAACAAGTCTTGCAAGGGTTTAAGCACCTAAGAACAAATGAAAATCCTAGAAAACTTGAAGAATACAATGGATGAATATTGAATATGGATTTAAAAGACTTTGATCTTTGATTTTGGAAGTAATATGGAACCTTGATGTTTTTTATGATGTTTAGCCTTCAACATGGATCTAATATTTATAGGCATACACCACATGTATGAAATGGCGCCAAAAGGGGTGACAAAAGTCACCAAATTTAATCTCTCAGCGGACAGAAATAGCCATGCAACGGTCATATTTTTGTACCATGCGGCCACATGATTTCTCCTAATCCG
>NW_019248508.1:0-1374 GCF_002742605.1 Olea europaea var. sylvestris | reverse complement strand
CATCGAATTTACTCGGCTAATTGGTGCACGTGATGTCTTGAACCTTCAGCCTTTAGTGTAAGCCAAGACAACGATACTCACACAGATGTCTTTCCTAAACTGTTCATGGTTCTCGTGACTTGATTCATTTTTGGCCCTGAACCCTTTTTAGTTCTGCGAGTGTTTAGAGAATTTAAGCCTTAAATAATTCTCATCGAAGCGGCCCCACTTCACACTCACATAGGTGACCTCCTATTAAGAGTATTCTGCCCTACTCCACTTGACTTAATCACGATATAGAAATCATTAAAAGATTATCTTAATTTCTTGCAACTCTGCAGAAAGCACTTTAATGTCATAGGAATGTGTTAGGAAACTATTTTCCTTAGTACTTTATGGAATTCTCATAACTTAGTTGTCCCTTTGAAAAAATATCTCGGGATCTCCAGCCAGCAAGGTAGGGTTACCATTATAAGGACTCTAACATAGTAGGCTTTACCTCATTCCCTTCGATATGTAGTATTCTTGATCTCTCTTAGTAAATCTCTTTAAAGTACCACGAGTTTACATTACTGAGATCAACTGCTTAATGGTATTATGTCTATAACTTATACATCTAGATCTACCATTACATATGACTTAGTATCTTATCAATTATTGCTAGCAAACAATCGATTTCATTTAATAGATACAAATTGTCACCACCAAAAAATCCTTTCATGAAACTACATGTTTCTATTAACTTTATCTAAAACTTTATCAATTTCCAAATACTGTTAGAGGATTTCTATCTAGTTATTACACTATTCAACTATGTTTACTAGTGGATTTCAGAGTTATGGGTATTCAATATCATCATTGAAACATTACACTGCATTCGAACTTTATGAATATTCTTCATATATTCTAATTGTTCTTGTATGTCTAAACAAACGCCATAATCAACTTTGCAACTCATTTCATCCACTTTAGACTTAGTATATATCATCCTTATAATTAGTATAAAGGTTTTCTATCTTTCTACCTTCATAGATATCGTTCTGTGATTATAAGATAGAAGCAAACGTATCTGTTAAACTGAGTTAGCCCACAATTCCGCAATTAGAAATACATATGCAATCTAGTAATGTTACATCCACAAGTTTTGAACTTTCCATTTCAAGTTCACAAGCATTAAATTTAACCTCCCACATTCTTGGGTTATACTTGAACTTAGAATTCAGCAATTCTTTTATAGTTTTATTCATTTATCTCTTAGATAATATCCATATCGAGTGTTTCGTGAAAGTCTATGTACTTTCAAAGTAGTGGCCATCAACTTGCATATAACGTACTTCAATCTAATTAATTTTGATCATCCAAATTAAATCAAGGCCATCATATGGACCAACAATG
>NW_019248507.1:0-1374 GCF_002742605.1 Olea europaea var. sylvestris | reverse complement strand
TTTCGATCAACCTATCAAATTTGGGCCCATTCCGACTCGGTCGTGAAAAATGACGAAATTGCTCCCGGCGCGATTTTTGTGTCTGATCAACCTGTCAAATTTGAACCCATTCCGACGCCGTCACGAAAAATGATGAAATTGCTCAAGATTTTTGTTCCCGGTCAACCTGTCAAATTTGAGCCCATTCCGACTCCGTCGCGAAAAATGACGAAATCAACCTGTCAAATTTGAGCCCATTCCGACTTCGTCACGAAAAATGACAAAATTGCCACCTGGGCGATTTTTGTTTCCGATCAACCTGTCAAATCTGAGCCCATTCCGACACCTTCGTAAAAATGACGAAATTGCCCTTAGCGTGATTTTTCTCTCCGATCAACCTATCAAATTTGAGCCCATTCCGACTCCGTCGCAAAAAATGATGGAATTGCCCCTTGGGCGATTTTTGTTTACGATCAACCTGTCAAATTTGAGCCCAATCCGACCTCGTCGCGAAAAATGACGAAATTGCGCCCGGATAAATTTTTGTTTTGGATCAACCAGTCAAATTCGAACCCATTCCGACACCATCGCGAAAAATGACGACATTGCCCCTAGCGCGATTTTTGTTCCCGATCAACCTGTCAAATTTGCGCCCATTTCGACTCCGTGGCGAAAAATGACCAAATTCCCCCAAGCGAGATTTTTGTTCCCGGTCAACCTGTCAAATTTTAGCCCATTCCGACTCCGACGCGAAAAATGATGAAATAGCCCCCTGCGCTATTTTTGTTTCCGATTAACCTGTCAAATTTGAGCCCATTCCGACACCTTCGTGAAATTGACGAAATTGCCCCTGGCGTGGTTATTTTTTCGATCAACCTGTCAAATTTGAGCCCATTCCGACTCCGTCGCGAAAAATGACGAAATTACCCCTTGAGCGATTTTTGTACCCGATCAACCTGTCAAATTTGAGCCCATTCCGACTCCTTCGCCAAAAATGACGAAATTTCCCCTGGATCGATATTTGTTTTCGATCAACCTATCAAATTCGAGCCCATTCTGACTCGGTCGCGAAAAATGACGAAATTGCTCCCGGCGCGATTTTTGTGTCCGATCAACCAGTCAAATTTGAGCCCATTCCGACACCGTCGCGAAAAATGACGAAATTGCCCAAGATTTTTGTTCACGGTCAACCTGTCAAATTTGAGCCCATTCCGACTCCGTCGCAAAAAAAGACGAAATTCCCCCCGGCGAGATTTTTGTTCCCGGTCAACCTGTCCAATTTGAGCCCATTCCGACTTCGTCACGAAAAACAACAAAATTGCCCCCTGCGCGATTTTTGTTTCCGATCAACCTGTCAAATTTGAGCCCATTCCGACACCTTCGTAAAAATTACAA
>NW_019248506.1:0-1374 GCF_002742605.1 Olea europaea var. sylvestris | reverse complement strand
ACTCGGCGCGGTTTTTGTTCCCGATAAATCTGTTAAATTTAAGCCCATTCCGACACAGTCGAGAAAAATGACGTAATTGCCCCCGGCGGGATTTTTATTTTGGATCAAACTGCCAAATTTCAGCAAATTCCGAAACAGTCGAGAAAAATGACGAAATTGCCCCCGGCGCGTTTTTTGTTCCCGATAAACCTGTCAAATTTGAGCCCATTCCGACACAGTCGAGAAAAATGACGAAATTGCAGCCGGCGCGATTTTTATTTCCGATCAAACCGCCAAAGTTCAGCCAATTTCGACACAGTCGAGAAAAATGACGAAATTGCCCTCGGCGCGATTTTCATTTCAGATCAAACTGCCAAATTTCAGCCTATTACGACACAGTCGAGAAAAATGACGAAATTGCCCCCGACGCGATTTTTGTTTCCGACCAACAAGTCAAATTTTAGCCAATTCCGACACAGTCGAGAAAAATGATGAAAATGCCTCCGGCGCGGTTTTTGTTTCCGATCAACAAGTCAAATTTTAGCTAATTCCGACACAGTCGCGAAAAATAACGAAATTACACCCGGTGCGATTTTTATTTCCGATCAACCAGTTAAATTTTAGCCAATTCCGATAAAGTGCCGAGAAATGACGAAATTTCCCCCGGCGCGATTTTTATTTCAGATCAAACTGCCAAATTTCAGCCAATTCCGACACAGTCGAGAAAAATGACGAAATTGCCCCCGGCGCGATTTTTGTTTCCGATCAATCGGTCAAATTTTAGCCGATTCCGACACTGAATTACGAAATTGCCCCGGCGCGATTTTTGTTTCCGATCAATCGGTCAAATTTTAGCCGATTCCGACACTGAATTACGAAATTGCCCCGGCGCGATTTTTGTTTCCGATCAATCGGTCAAATTTTAGCCGATTCCGACACTGAATTACGAAATTGCCCCGGCGCGATTTTTGTTTCCGATCAATCGGTCAAATTTTAGCCGATTCCGACACTGAATTACGAAATTGCCCCGGCGCGATTTTTGTTTCCGATCAATCGGTCAAATTTTAGCCGATTCCGACACTGAATTACGAAATTGCCCCGGCGCGATTTTTGTTTCCGATCAATCGGTCAAATTTTAGCCGATTCCGACACCGTTGCGAAAAATGACGAAATTGCCCCCGGCGCAATTTTTGTTTCCGATCAACCTGTCAAATTTGAGCCCATTCCGACACAATTGCGAAAAATGACGAAATTGCCCCCGGCGCGATTTTTGTTTCCGATCAACCTGTCAAATTTCAATCCATTCAGACATCGTCGCGAAAAATGACGAAATTGCCCCCGGCGCAATTTTTGTTTCCGATCAACCTGTCAAATTTGAGCCCATTCCGACACAGT
>NW_019248505.1:0-1374 GCF_002742605.1 Olea europaea var. sylvestris | reverse complement strand
AATCGAATTAGACTAGCAATTTCCCAAAGACGAACAAACCCGATGTTATCATGAAATCAAAAACCACTTTTCATTGGCTCGATCCCAATCGAATTAGACTAACATTTCGCCAAAAACGAAGAAACCCAAAGTTATCGTTAAGTCAAAAACCACTTTTCATTGGCTCGATTCCAGTCGAATTAGACTAGCAATTTGCCAAAGATGAACAATCCCGATGTTATCATGAAATCGAAAACCACTTTTCATTGGCTCGATTCCAATCGAATTAGACCAGCAATTTCCCAAAGACGAACAAACCCGATGTTATCATGAAATCGAAAGCCACTTTTCATTGGCCTGATTCTAATCGAATTAGACTAGCAATTCGTCAAAAACGAACAAAACCAAAGTTATCATGAAATCGAAACCACTTTTCATTGGCCCGATTCCAGTCGAATTAGACTAGCAATTCCATGAAAATCATCAAACCCGAAGTTATCGTGAAATCAAAACCACTTTTCATTGGCTCGATTCCAATCTAATTAGACTAGCAATTCACCGAAAATGAACAACCCCGATGTTATCATGAAATCAAAAACTACTTTTCATTGGCTCGATTCCAATCAAATTAGTCAAACAATTTGCCAAAGACGAACAACCCGATGTTATCATGAAATCGAAAGCCACTTTTCATTGGCTAGATTCTAATCGAATTAGACTAGTAAATTCGCAAAAAACAAACAAGCCCGAAGTTATCATGAAATCAAAACCACTTTTCAATGGCTCGATTCCAATCGAATTAGACTAGCAATTTGCCAAAGACGAACAAACCCGATGTTATCATGAAATCAAAAACCACTTTTCATTAGCTCGGTTCCACTCGAATTGGACTAGCAATTTGCTAAAGACGAACAAACCTGATGTTATCATGAAATCGAAATACACTTTTCATTGGCTCAATTTGAATCAAATTAGACTATCAATTCTCCAAAAACGAACGAACCTGATGTTATCAGGAAATCGAAAGCCACTTTTCATTTGCTCGATTCTAATCGAATTAGACTAGTAAATTCGCAAAAAACAAACAAACCCGAAGTTATCATGAAATCAAAACCACTTTTCAATGGCTCGATTCCAATCGAATTAGACTAGCAATTTGCCAAAGACAAACAAACCCGATGTTATCATGAAACCAAAAACCACTTTTCATTGGCTCGATTCCAATCGAATTGGACTAGCATTTTGCCAAAGACGAACAAACCCGATGTTAACATGAAATTGAAAGCCACTTTTCATTGGCTCGATTCGAATCGAATTAGACTAGCAATTCTCCTAAAACGAACGAACCCGAAGTTATCATGAAATCAAAACCACTTTTCATTGGCTCGATTCCAA
>NW_019248504.1:0-1374 GCF_002742605.1 Olea europaea var. sylvestris | reverse complement strand
AAATAACTACTCAATCTCCATTAGTTGTGTTGGTTTTTTTCATGCATTCTATATGACGAAAATTAGTCAGAATAGAAACTTAATACTCACATGGACAAATAACCAAGCATAATTGGATTCATTAACGCCAAAATGCCTGTTGTCCAGCCTTTCAAAAGACACCAAAATGTATTGCAAATCTTCCAAAAATGACATTCCTTGGCAATGGCTTGTGGCTTAAAGTAAACATCAAAATCGTTGGCTGCTCTCTGAATTTAGAAATCCCATTTGTTTAGTTAAAACTTCCATGCTCTCAGAGTTATCAAGTAGGTTTTGAAACCCTGAAGAATCCACGTTCTTATTTTGACATTCATTGTTGTCCTCATCAAGCTTGGCAGCTTGTTCATTTTCTATCGATGGACTGGATAAAAGAAGTTGCTCGAGCATATCATCACCAGATATATCTGGAAGAATAAGCTGGCCATAATTTTCATAAGGGTGGTGTTTTTCATCCAATGATCCCGACAAAAGATCGACATCTCCAAGAAGATCTCTCATTTCCTCGGAAGAAAGATCAAATTCCATTATGTCTTCAAAATTTAACAATGGCATGGTAGATGCAGGCACCAAGTCTCCATTTGTTGGTGGCTGATACCTAACTATCATTCCATCAGAAGGAGCCGGTTTACAATCATCCATATCTTCACTCAGTACATTTTTTCCAGATTCAGGCATTCGCCAGGTATTTTCTTTTGGCTGTAATAACTGGACCAGAAATCCAGGATTTTGCATAACCATCACTATGAAAGAAAGCATCTGCTGTTGGTTCTTCTCCATACCTTTAAGTTGTTCTCTCAAGAGTAATAACTTACTCTGTGAGGTCTGCTGCTGTTGCCTTAGTTTTTTCAGCTCCTGCATGAGAGCATTCTTATCGGTCTTTAGATTTTCGACTTCCTTCCACAGTGCAACTCTCTTGTCTTCTTCAGGTGCAAGAGAATTATCTGTCTCTTTCAGTTGAGAAGTTTTTTGAGAAGATTTTCTTTGCACTACACCATTAGGCTGCTTTCTTCGAGTGATGTTTTTCAGTAAATGCTTCTGGCCTTTGATGAAGGCCTCATTTGCAAATTCCCAGCGATCTGTATCTGTTTTCCTGAAACCCTGGATCAATCCAAGAAACAAGATTAATTTATGTCAAAAAATTTTAAATAAAAAATAATCAGAAGAAGACAACGTCATCCAGAAACTCCACCAAATCTCAGGTTGAGTATTCAAAAGCTCAGTCCAATAAGATTGGGCATATCAAGAATCTCCTAAACAAAATGCAAGGTTGCAACTTTAGTATTCTAAATATGGAAATGTCCCTATACTTCTCAAAACTTTACTAACATTTTTTTT
>NW_019248503.1:0-1374 GCF_002742605.1 Olea europaea var. sylvestris | reverse complement strand
AATGGTCGAAAACCTTAATACGTCATTACGAAATCGTGAGCTAAACCCAAAACGGTCGCTACATTTCCGAAAATTACTTATGGCCCCAAAAACGGACACTGTCTGCAAAAGTTATGCTCAATTCTTCGAACGCCGTCAGTACAAATATGCAGGTGCACGTTCCTCAAAAAATGGTTAAAATCCCTCATACGTCACGACAAAATCGTGAGTTCAATCCAGAAGGGTCGCTACATTTCCGAAAAGTACTTATGGTCCCAAAACGGACACCGTCTGCAAAAGTTACGATCATTTCTTCGAAGGTCGACAATCCAAGAGTTCCAAATATGCGAGTTGTCGTTCTTTAAAAAATGGTCAAAAACCTTCATACGTCATTACGAAATCGTGAGCTAAACCCAAAACGGTCGCTACATTTACGAAAAGTACTTATGGTCCCCAAAACGGACACAGTCTGCAAAAGGCATGGGCAATTTTTCGAACGTCGTCAGTCCAAATATGCAGGTGCACGTTCTTCAAAAAATGGTTAAAATCCCTCATACATCACAACGAAGTCGTGTGTTCAATCCAAAAGGTTCGCTACATTTCCGAAAAGTACTTATGGGCCCAAAACGGACACCGTTTAAAAAAGTTACGCACATTTCTTCGAAGGTCGACACTCCAAGCGTTCAAAATATGCGCGTGGTCGTTCTTCAAAAAAAGGACGAAAACCCTAATACGTCATTAAGAAATCGTGAGCTAAACTCGAAACGGTCGCTACATTTCCGAAAAGTACTTATGGGCCCAAAACGGACACCGTTTGCAAAAGTTACGCTCATTTCTTCGGAGGTCGACACTCCAAGCGTTCAAAATATGCGCGTGGTCGTTCTTCAAAAAAAGGACGAAAACCCTAATACGTCATTAAGAAATCGTGAGCTAAACTCGAAACGGTCGCTACATTTCCGAAAAGTACTTATGGGCCCAAAACGGACACCGTTTGCAAAAGTTACGCTCATTTCTTCGAAGGTCGACACGCCAAGCATTCAAAATATGCGCGTGGTCGTTCTTCAAAAAAAGGACGAAAACCGTAATACGTCATTAAGAAATCGTGCGCTAAATCAAAAACGGTCGCTACATTTCCGAAAAGTACTTATGGGCCCAAAACGGACACCGTCCGCAAAAGTTACGCTCATTTCTTCGAAGGTCGACAATCCAAGCGTTCCAAATATGTGAGTGGTCATTCTTAAAAAAAAAAGGATGAGAACCCTAATACGTCATTGCGAAATCGTGAGCTAAACCCAAAACGATCGCTACATTCCCGAAAAGTACTTATGGGCCCAAAACGGACACCGTCCGCAAAAGTTACGCTCATTTCTTCGAAGGTCGACAATCCAAGCGTTC
>NW_019248502.1:0-1374 GCF_002742605.1 Olea europaea var. sylvestris | reverse complement strand
ATTCCTTCGTTTGGGCCTCCAAATAATTAATTTCGGTATTAATTATGTCAGATTGAAGAAGTGCTGGACAAAAAATTGATAAAGAAAAATCGTACCAGGGGCAATTTTGTCATTTGTCGTAACGGTGTCGAAATGCGTCGAAATTTGGTAGGTTGATTGGAAACGGCCTACGAAATTGGACTTGGGGCACAGACCCGGGCTCATAGGATTTTAGCCAAATTCCTTCATTTGGGCTTCCGAATAATTCATTTTCGTATTAATTATGTCAAGTTGAAAAAGTGCTGGACAGAAAATTAACAATGCAAAATCGGACGAGGGGCAATTTTCTCATTTGTCGCGACGGTGTCGGAATAGGCCGAAATTTGGCAAGTTGATTGGAAACGGCCCGAGAAATTGGACTTGGGGCATAGACCCGGGATCACGGGATTTTAGCCAAATTCCTTCATTTGGGCCTCTGAATAATTAATTTCCGTATTAATTATGTCAGGTTGAAGAAGTACCGGACAGAAAATTAACGAAGAAAAACCGCACCAAGGGTAATTTTGTCATTTGTCGCGACGGTGTCGAAAAGTATTGAAATTTGGCATGTTGATTGGAACGACCCGCGAAATTGGTCTCGAGCACAGACTCGGGATCACGGTATTTTAGCCAAATTCCTTCGTTTGGGCCTCCAAATAATTAACTTCCGTATTAATTTTGTTAGGTTGAAGAAGTGCTGGATAGAAAATTAACAAAGCAAAATCGCACCAGGGGCAATTTTGTCATTTGTCATGACGGTGTCGGAATGAGCCGAAATTTGGCAGGTTGATTGGAAATGGCCCGCGAAATTGTACACCGTGCATAGACTCGGGATCATGGGATTTTAGCCAAATTCCTTTGTTTAGGCCTCCGAATAATTAATTTCCTAATTAATTATGTCAGGTTGAAAAATTGCTGGACAGAAAATTAACAAAGTAAAATCGAACCAGGGGCAATTTTCTCATTTGTCGCAACGGTGTCGGAATTGGCCGAAATTTGGCAGGTTGATTGGAAACGGCCTGAGAAATTGGACTCGGGGCACAGACCCGGGATCATGGGATTTTTGCCAAATTCCATCGTTTGGGCCTCCAAATAATTAATTTTCGTATTAATTATGTCAGGTTGAAGAAGTGCTGGACAAAAATTAATAAAGAAAAATCGCAGCAGGGGCAATTTTGTCATTTGTCGTAACGGTGTCGAAATGGGTCGAAATTTGGCAGGTTGATTGGAAACGGCCCACGAAATTGGACTCGGGGCACAGACCTGGGATCACAGGATTTTAGCCAAATTCCTCCGTTTGGTCTTCCGAATAATTAATTTTCATATTAATTATGTCAGCTTGAAAAAGTGCTGGAC
>NW_019248501.1:0-1374 GCF_002742605.1 Olea europaea var. sylvestris | reverse complement strand
AAAAAAAAGGATCGGAAAAAAAAAACTGACGTTCTAATTAGTAACTGGAATGTGAATGGATTTACAGCATACCGTGGTGATATTGATCGACAGAGATAGGAACTTCACTTGGCTGAGCTTTCCAATGAATTTGACAACAAAATTGAGATATTGATTGTCATTTCCCAATTCATTGTCATAGAGATGAACATCTGCTTCAACCAGGGAGGTCAATTCTCCGATGGAGAAATCCATGGATACCTTATCATCTAAATGGAGGTATTCAAGTGCAGGGGCATACACCTTCAGCTTGTAATTATACAAATAAGGTTTAAAAGCGTTAGACCCAAAAATCAGCTTGAGGCTTTTCAGTACAGGCGAAGATAGATTACAAAAGACCAGATAATCATGCTCAGATCTCCTTATTATCAATTCATGGAGCACAAGGCAAGCAGCAATCAATTCTGTAAATGACTCATCATTATCATAACTCACAGAGATGAGTTGAAGTTTCTGAAGACTGGGAAAACACATATTACCAGGAACCCGAATTGTTACATAGTTTTCGAGCTTTAAATCAACGAGAGTTTTGCAGGTGAAGAAACGATGAGGCAACCGATCAACACCTATCAAAGCACACAGTTCAAGAACTTCAACGTTGCGTGAGATTGCAGTGCCAATCCATGCATCAACATGGCGCTGTTCGCAGCTCCCCCCACATTTTAGAAGCAACGTTTTTATGCAACGGGAATTATGCAGAAGCAAAACCCTAGTGACAAATTCGTGGAAACTCATTTTGTTTTTAGAGTTTTCAGTATTCCGAGGATTGAAACACAGGGAACTGTCGAAATCTAGATTAAGGATGTTGGTCCAGAGGAATTGCCATTTTGTTGATAGAACGCTGGTTGCCACGGCGTGTTTTGTGGGAAGGAAAGAGAGAATATGACAGAGAACAGAGTCTGGCAAGTTGCTGATCCTGTCCATTAATGGAAATTCTTGGTTTCTGCTAGTTTCTGGAGCTTTATACATGATATATGGCTTGGTTTCTGCTAGTTTCTGGAGCTTTATACATGATATATGGCTTGAAACTATGTTATACGGAGAAGGGGTTCTCAGTTCTGCATAGGGGTTCTCAGTTCTGCATAGGATTTGGACAACTCTTTATAATTGATTATGTAAGGATATCCAGGAATTTAACCTTGTCTTCTTCCCTATTGTGCCGGCAAGGATTGTCTTTTTGCATTTGGCGTGAGAGGAAAGCCTCGACTTCAAAAATTGTTAATTCTCTTCTGAAGAACATTGATTTATCAGTAACATTTCTATTCATAATCAACCTGGATAAAATAAGCCCCCGGTTTGCTTATTAATTTTCATTCTATTACATTTTATTTTTCT
>NW_019248500.1:9056-63906 GCF_002742605.1 Olea europaea var. sylvestris | reverse complement strand
TCTTGATTTTTTGTCTTTTCATCCTTGTGTTCAGCTAGGTAATGTATCGGTCTACAAAAAGTAGATAAAATTACATGCAACTTCTCATCCTTGTGTTCAGCTAGGTAACGTATCGGTCTACAAAAAGTAGACAAAAACACATGCAATTGGCAGAACACAAGGATTCAAAGACTGAACAAAAGGATGAAAAGACAACAAATCAAGAAATCAGCAGACCAACCTTAAAACTGAAGCTCTGTAAACTTCATTAATAATGATCTCTGGACTGTACCTATGGCACAATTCTAGGAAAATGTCTTCATTTGGCAGCATGATATTATGAAGAATTATTCTTGCCAAAGAGGGTGAACGACACCCTGTTGACAGAGATTTGCAATATTCAACGTGTTAAAGTAATTTTTTGGAGGGAAAAGGCTGGGAAAGTGCAGCACGTGGGAGAGAGAAAAGTGACTATATGTATTAATACACATAAATAAAAAATATCTTTTACACACAATACTAATTTTCCCCAACTGAAGCAATTAATATCAATGTGTTAAATTATTAGAAAATTCATTAAATTATTTATGTTTTTGTCGTAATTTTCGGGCTCATTACGCGATATCAAATAAGGTCGAAATATTACATTCTTGATATCATTTTGAAATACTCACGGCCTGATATTTCATGTCGTTAACGGTGTGCAAAATGGCCAAATGTAGCAAATGTTACGGAGCGTCAAAGCATGCATTTCCAAACTAGTATTTCGAAAATTTTGATAACAAGCTAACTTTAAAAAAATTTCGACAATTCTATGCTATTCGAATCCATAAATTTTTTATATTCTCTTGAAACTCATTTTGAAAACTATATCATAGACACATCGAATGATCTACATGAATATCGAAAAATAATTAAACGTTCATCAAATATGTGTGTTAAAAAATGCATAAAACTTGTTTTTTTTAGAAAAAAAAAACCAATTATTATATTAATATTTATTATTTTTTCCCAACAATTTTCTCAATATAATTTATATCATTTTATTAAAAAAAATTATGTGGTATGAAAAAGTAAAAATAAGAAAAAAGTTCCTAAAAATGATTTTTTTTAAATATTAATAAAATATTTAACTATTTTTTTAAACAATAAGAAAAAAGTTCCTAAAAATGATCGAATTTTTTTATACATAAAAATTTGTCAAATGTAAAAATAATTAGGATGAAAAAGTAGTATAACAATTTATAGCCCATATAAATTATAAAGTGATAATAATTTTATAAGAAATTTTTATGTCAAAAGAAATGATGTTATACCACATAAATGTTTTTTAATAAAATGATGTAAATTATATTGAAAAATTGTCACTAATCAACATTAATATAATTAATTTTTTTATTAAAAAAAAGATGAGTTATATGCATTTTTTAATACACACGTTTGATGTATTTTAACTATTTTCGATAGTCATTTAGATCATTCGATGTGTCTATGTTATAGTTCTCGAAATGAGCTTTGAGTGAGTAGAGAAGATTTATGCATTCGACTACCATACAATCGTCGATGAATTTTTAAAGTTAGCTTGTTATCGAAATTCTTAATTTTTTAAATGATGTCTCTTTTGACATTAAAAAAAATTATAAGTTTATTAGGAAATTTTCTAAATGATGTCAAAAATTTTTGTTGCGAAAAAATAATAAACATTAATAAAATAATTGATTTTTTTAAAGAAAAAACGAGTTATACGTATTTTTTAACACACACGATTGATGTACGTTTAACTATTTTAGATATTCATTTAAATCATTCGATGTGTCTATGATGTAGTTCTCAAAATGAACTTCGAGAGAATATAGAAGATTTATGCATTCGACTACCGTACAATCGTCAATAAATTTTTAAAGTTAGATTGTTATTGAAATTCTTAATTTTTTAAATGATGTCTCTTTCGACATTAATAAAAAATTAAATGTTTATTAGGAAATTTTCTAATGAATTTGAATATGCTCAACCAGTTTGGATAAATAAGGTTTCCACAAAATCTTTTCAGCTTGTTGGCCCT
Organism: Olea europaea var. sylvestris; assembly: GCF_002742605.1. NCBI lineage: Eukaryota > Viridiplantae > Streptophyta > Magnoliopsida > Lamiales > Oleaceae > Olea > Olea europaea. Next base: position 61,865 of record NW_019248500.1, on the reverse strand, counting down.
TTGCCATTTTAGGCAAAGTCTGGAAAATTCAAATTCAATTTGACATAAGATTTGAATTTTCAATTACCCCTTCCAGCCATACCTGGCTAATTACAAATTGTAATATGCATTGGCCCTGCATTTTACTTTGTTTAGCTGACATAGTCAAGTCCCAATAACAACAAAATCAGGACTTTTGAAGAAGGTTGATACATGAAATTGCATTTAACGTTTTAAGCCATAATTTATGATTCTATATGTTGCCTGTCAACATGAAAACCATTTTTAATGCAATAGTGTAGATATTGTTCTGTTGCATATTTTGGTGATATTTAATTATTATAGTCATGGTATGAATTAGAGGCAAAGCTTGAGTGGGTTAAATCATATTTTAGGTTGAGCTAATATAGATAGAGAAATATATTCCACATAAAAAGTTTTCCACAAACTTTTGTACAGGGAAATGCCTTGTACAAATATATGCAAATTCTCATTCATATGAAATATAAAAAAAAATATAAAGAGAAAATTGATGAAAAATAAGTCAATTTCAACAAATTTATGGATACCTTTCAAATTTATAAAAGCATTTTTATAAAATTTGTATATGCTTATTTTAAACATTAACCAATCAACGTGCAACGCACGTTCATTCACTAGTTTTCTGAAAAGTATTATATGAATAAGCTCATTATTGCCCATCTTCAAAGATGAGTAAGGTTGTTCATGTACAATAATTATAATGGATGTGGAGATTTATTTTACCACTTATTTTTGTAAAATACTGTCATATCAAAAGAATTCATCTACATTTATGATTATTATTGGTATATGAGGTAGTAAGGTTACTTCACATTGCTCAATGAATAAAAATGTATTATAACTTTATTAAACAATGTGATTGTAACATTCCCAAATCTAGATGCCTAGATTTAGAAGTATTATCATTTAATTTCCTCTTAAAACCGTAAATGTAGAAAATTGATTATAAATTTTCCTTTAATATAAAAATATTAACGGCTTTCATTTAAGGAAAAATTTTTAGAATACTTTTATATTTAATTAAAACATAAGACAATCAAATTAAAAGTTAGACTTATTTCAAATTGAGCATTAAATGTATTAGTACCAAGTTCGTCTCACCACAACTAATCGTCTTAAATCATCTTGCATTTGTATATATGAAATTAGGAAGCGACAATATGGAATGAGCTAATGCTCAGTAAGCAAATATCATGCATATGATGTATGAATTACTTTTAGATAAAAAGCATTTTTCAACACTTTTTTTTAATTTCTTTAAAAAAAACTTAATATTGACGTCGTGAGCTCACTTGGTGTCGTATAGCCAATCAAAATGTAGTGAACAATTACTATTTGGAACCCAATTGAGTCCTACTAGTAGTATCGAAAAGCGGTTAACATTAACATTAAACATTGGTCGAGTGCATCGGTCCCACACCCCTAATTTCCCACTCATACCTTTCATGGTATAGACATGTGCCTCGTAACAAAATATTTGGGATATATATCTTTAAAAACATTAATTGACTCACGACATTTGAAAACTTTTTATTCCTTGAAACTTTGCATTGACGTGCATTAATATGTCATAAGAAGATAACAAATAATCAAATATCAAGATCATATAATAACAAATTTTGATAACATATTTATACATTAAATAATGTAATGTGCGCAATGAGACAATTGGAGGTTTACTTACCTTAGATCATCGACAATTTACTTTTTAAAGCCTCCGTTTGATTCCCATTATTTGGTCACAAAAATGAAAAATATGACTGTTGTCCATCACATTAAGTCACCATATTTGAATTTCTATCTCTTGTGTGGGTCCCGTAATGACTATATTTTTCATTTTCATTTTTACAAAAATTGGTACCAAACGAGGCCCAGCCAATGGGTATATTCCTAACTGCCCATAAAGTCAGCGTACCATATAGACGAACAACGATCATCACTTTAGATGAATAACATTATTTATGCGAAATACATACATATTTAACATTCTTACTATAAAACCCATCCCCCTTTAATTCTTGTTGAAAATGTTCGAAAAAAAAAATACAAACTTGATCTAATTTTTCATGATGGCACTCGAATTATTGTTTTTTTCTAAATAATAATAATTTTCAAAGAAGTTAAATACAAGTTTCCGGTAAAAATTTTGGGCATTAATGAAATAGTTAATTATTAGCAAAACGTAAACGATATACATTATATTGCTTACAACGAGCTTTAGAAAATTCTAGAATTTATATATACAGAATACAAAGTCAACTTTCCATATGATTTGCGAAGAATTATATTATATCTAATCTAACTACAAATAAAAGAGGGGGTGCTAAGCACTGTTCATAAGCCACATTAGAAGCCAAAAGTTTCCAACTTCACAACTCAGTAGAAGTAAAAGAGGGGACTACAAGCCACATTTAATTGGTTGGCTTAGAAGCCAGATGTTTTCCCTTATACCAACCAGACGAATTTCAGTCGGCTCAGAAGCTAGAATTTCAGTCGGCTCAACCATTGGTGTATTGGGTGGGGAACCATTTGTAGTTAGATATTTTTTTTTTTTTTTTTTTTTTTCTAGAAAAGCCCGGTTTGAGAGAGAGTGCAGTGGGTAGAAAAAAATGAAGGGTTATCCTTCCCGCAGTCGTCCTCAGCATCGCCCCTACGCCGGCCCCTAAGAACTCAGCTATCTTCTCCAACTACCGGCACGTCGCCACCAAACGTATATCGGCTCCTAAGAACTTGGCTCGCTTCGCCAACCACCGGAAAGGTATCAACTCTCTTCCTCCCAACAGCTTCCCCCGCCGTCACACCGACATTGGTCCCTAACAACTGGGCTCTCTTCCTCAACCGTCGACACCTCGCACTCGTAGACTCGCTCTTAAGAACTCGACTCTCTTTGCCAACTGCCAACACCAAATTGCAATTTTTGTTATTGTCACTAGAAATTGTCGAAAATTTCAATTTTTTCCTTCATGTATTTGAGTTAAAGTTTTAGAATTTGAACATATTTTTAATTATTTATTTTTTTCTTTTTGCAGAATTTGACATGCATATTTTCTGCTTGAAATTGTAGTTTGAATTAAGGTTTCAATCTTTTGCTACCTAATTATCTGCAAAGGTGAGTTCATTATTTCAATTTTTTTAGGTTCTAGTTTTAATTATAAAAGGGAGAGCAACAAATCATCAATTGCTATTCCGCGATCTTGCGCATTACTTACCATTTGTAGAAATCAGAACTTTTCTATAAAGTTTTCATCATTTCAAATTGAACTTTAATATTTTTACACTGATTTTGACACTTTATATGATTACAACCTTTCATTATGTCTAGATTCGACTTTTCCATGTCATTTTCTTTTATAATGACATACAAATGTGAATATTCATAAAGTGAAAGATTGATTACATAATAAACCTAGACAAACGTGTGTTGCCGGAAATTCAACTAACGCAATAAAAAGAACAAGTAAAATAAGCAGAAAAATAGAAAACAGTAGATGAAGCGAGATATGCCAAAGCAAATCTCCTTAAAATAGATTTCGCCCCCCAATGAAGTACAAACGGGATTATGGACGTCTGTCTCCCAAGATACAACACTCCTTCCAAAGTCGATACTGTACAATACCAACCTTGTCGGTCGAACCAATGAATGATCGTTCTTGAACGGAATAATCACGAAAATATAAGAGAATTTTTAGAGCAGAATATGGAGAGAGAAGAATTTAGAAATCAATTGAATTCATAATTGATTTGGTGTGTTAAAAAAATAAACGAATCTGGGGTCTCTATTTATAGAGATTGAAGTGTCTCATGGAATAGGTGTGTGACATTTCAGGAACTGGTGCACCACTTGGTCTGATTCGTCTTAGCCATTGGATCTCACTATTTTCATGATCTGACGACCCAAATTAAACCATGAAGTGAAGTGTCCATTTATCATGCCTATTCACCAATTTCTGAACAGTCACAGTCATGCGGATGTCACGTGTACATCTAATCGCCACGTAGGACGAAGGGATGCGACCTACCACGCATGCGCCACCTAGAATGCCAACTCACCGAGCCTTGCGCTGCCACGTCATCGAACAACGAGTCCATTTTCGAAAACTATAAGGCTCCTCAGCTCCTCGCGATGATGCGTACGTGCGAAGTGCCAAGTACGCCTCTAAAGCGCCCAATGCGTACTTTGCGACGTGCGCGTGTCGAGACCAGGTCTGGGTCTAGGGAGCAACGAGAGTGGTACGAAGCACCACTCTAGTGGTGACTAGCCTTTGGCTAGTTTGCTAGCCTTTTGCTAGCTAAAGTTAGCCTAGTGGTAGTTAACTTATTAAATTATATATTATTCACACAACCCACTATATAAACAAGACTATTTTCTTGTAAACTTTCGATGTGGGATTCCTTTCCATAAATAAAACACTTAAAATGGGGCTTATCAACATATGAGCCTATATTGGAGACTTTTCCAATTCACCCAAATTAATTGCAATGGCCCACATCATTAAATATTACATTTAATGTTTTAACCCAATTACATTCAATTAATTTCAACAATCTCCCACATGAATGGAAGAAGTCGACTCAAATCAAGGAAGACGAAAGAAGAGTACTATCTGAAAGATAATGCATCAAGATAGGTAGCTCTCGCTTTGAACCTTCTTTAGTAAGAATCTATCGAGCTCACTTGGCTAATCACTGAACGCAACGTTTTGAACTGTCAGCCATTATTGCAAGCTCAGACAATAGACCAAACACATTATCTCTCATATCAAACTTGGTTCTCTATTGTGTTCATTATTTCGGCCCTGAACTACTTGGGTTCTGCGAGTGCTTTAGAGAATTCGCCTAAGTAAATTCTCATAGAACCGGCCAAGTTCGCACTAACATAGGTGATTTACTATAAAGAGTACCCTACTGTAATTACTTCTACCATTTATAGTCATCATTAAAAGCAAAGCTTATCCTTAATACACTTCACAGTCAGCACTTTTTGCATTGTAGAAATTGGAAGGAGTTAAACTCCTAAGTGCTTCTTATCGAGTCATTCATAATTAGTTTTCCTATTAAACCTAGTCCATGGGATCACCAGTTGCCAGGTTAGGTTTCCACTAAGATGACTCATTGGGTTTTAGGCTTTAAACCCATTTCCCTCGATGCGCAGTCTATACGCTCTCTAGATAACCCTTTATTGAACGGATCCGCTAGGTTGTCTTTTGACTTAATAAAATCAATTGATATTGTTCCATTTGAAAGCAACTGCCGAACGGTGTTATGTCTACGACGTATATGTCTCGACTTACCGTTATACACAAAATTTTCAGCCCTGGCTATTGTGGCCTGGTTATCACAATGAATACAAATAGCCAGTACAGGCTTTGGCCATATAGGAATATCTTCTATGAAATATATTAACCATTCTGCTTCTTCTCCTGCTTTGTCTAAAGCAATAAACTCAGATTCCAAAGTAGATCAAGCTATACACGTTTGCTTAGAAGATTTCCATGATATAGCGCCACCACCGAGAGTAAATACATAGCCACTGGTAGACTTTGACTCGTTTGTATCTGATATCCAATTGGCATCACTATATCCTTCAATTACTGGAGGATATTTTCCATAATGTAATGAATACTCTCTGATCCGTTTCAAGTATCCCAAAACTCTAAGTAATGCATCCCAATGTTGATTACTTGGGTTATTTGTGTAACGACTCAACTTACTTACCGAGTAAGCTATATCAGGTCTTGCACAATTTATCAGGTACATTAAACTACCAATAATTTGGGAATATTCTAACTGCTGTTTTCCATTTCCACTATTCTTGTGAAGAACTATATGTGGAAGAAATGGGTCACTCGTCTCTTTAATATTATGAGTCTTAAACCTCCCAACTATTTTATCAACATAATGCGTTTGAGATAAGACTATTCCATTTGATGTTCTAGATATCTTTATTCCTAGAATCACATCTGATTCACCCATATCTTTCATGTCAAAGTTATTGGTAAGTATATTCTTTGTTCTATTGATGACTTCTATATTAGTCCCTAATATAAGCATGTCATCAACATACAAACAGACGAGTACGTATGCCTTTTCAAATTTTTTCGAATATACGCATTTGTCACATCCATTTATGACGAATCCATTCCTAATCATGACACTGTCAAACTTTTCGTGCCATTGTTTAGGAACTTGCTTCAAACCATATAAGGACTTAACTAGTTTGCAAACTTTGTTCTCTTGTCCTTTCACTATGAAACCTTCTGGCTGTACCATATATACTTCTTCGTTTAAATCACCATTCAAGAATGCAGTCTTAACATCCATTTGATATATTTGTAAGTTGTACAATGCTGTAGTTGTAGCGACCCAATTTTATTTTTTTTAAACTTAAGTCACTACCAAATGTTTCTTTAAAAAAAAAAAGAAAAAGGGGTTTATAATGATGTTATCCCTTGTCAATAACCTAAAGAAATCTTAACATGTGTAATAAAAATCATGTTATGATGAACTTTAAAGAAAAATATATAAGGGGTTCCATTTTAGCAAGAAATATGCGTAAATGTTATTAAGCAATTTTCCTTACTATTGTTAAAATAATGGTAATAAGCATACTTTATTCTCTTTTCCTCCAGTAAGTGAAACATGGCCTCAACTCTCCTAATCTAATGTCATTATAGGGTCTTCATTAATTTGTCATGCATGAATATATCCATAAATCAATTTGAAAGACAGCAGTAGCACCCTAATCATTAAAATTAATACAAATCAAGGTGACATTATCATAAGTGTTTACAGAAAATAACGGATGGCTAGCAAGATGAATTGGACTATTATTAGTGGCTGGTGAAAATGAGTAATTTCCCCACATTCTTTCTGATTCGAGATTTCGGACATGCATATGTTACGTTCTATCCATAATTAATTACATGTAAAAATTTGTTACCACTAATGAAAAATAGCAGTAAAGGGAAACCAAGCAATTTAATTCAAATATTTAATTAAAAATGTAAGTTTAAACATGTCCATGTAAAAAATAAACATGTACAGTAAATTTAATTGTAAATAATTTTCCATGACAACTAAATTAAAATAAATGAGGTTACGTGCTAGATTTTAGATCTTTGTTCCTTAGACGAGACACGACCACACCATCAAACCGCTGCACTCCAACACGACCCGTACTAACCTGTAAGGTAGGGAAAATGGGGTGAGTATGGGAAATACTCAGTAGGGTACAAATATTCGTACAATCCCGAATAACATTTATCATTCATATATCAAAATAAATCGTACCGTCATATCATATCTTTAACCGGTAAGAGCCCAATCATATTATATCATTTGTACCGGATGGCCATATATGTCATATCATATCATTAACGAAAATATTTATCAATATGAAATAACAAAAATTAAACACGTCGTATCCTACCTTAAACTTCAAATGCGTTTCAGCCCAAAGAAAAATGTTGAGATATGAAGAATGCTCTATAAATGTTACTGCAAAGTCTTTCTTGTTTGAGTGAAATAAAAATATAGAAGAAAATGATTAATAAATATAGGATGGGGAAGTTATTAATTGTTGAAGTGAAGAAACCGTATGAACGTGAGATAAATAAAGGAATGTGGAAAATCTTTCATTTTAGTTGGGTAGTGGGGAAAATGTAGTAGGTATGTGGAAGTTTTCAATTAGTACCACTACACGTGCCCCCCTTAATTTATAGATTCATTAATTTAACTTAATTAAAACCATTTAGCACCATATCTTTTGACCTCGATAATTTGGGCTTCGCATAACCAAATCAACTTTTTCTCAAGTCTAATATGCGTCACTAATTTCAATCTATCCAACGAGCCCAATATTCATATACTTATCGTTGCTCGGTCAAAATCTAATTATTTGACCCAAATAAAATTGAAATTTGCTATGTATCATCTTAGTCCCTAACTTTTCAAAATATTAAAATATAATATATAAAAATTTAATTCTATTTCACGAAAATTTGGGACTTTAGCGACCCAATTTTTTTTTTTTTTTTTTTTTACTTTATAATGATTCAATTAGTACCACTACATGTGCCTCTCCTTAATTTATAGATTCATTAATTTAACTTAATTGAAACCATTTAGCACCATATCTTTTGACCTCGATAATTTGGGCTTCGCATAACCAAATCAACTTTTTCTCAAGTCTAATATGCGTCACTAATTTCAATCTATCCAACGAGCCCAATATTCATATACTTATCGTTGCTCGGTCAAAATCTAATTATTTGACCCAAATAAAATTGAAATTTGCTATGTATTATCTTATTCTTTGACTTTTCAAAATATTAAAATATAACATATAAAAAGTTAATTCTATTTCACGAAAATTTGGAACTTTACAGCAATAGCAATTAAAACCCGAATAGAAGTAAATCTTGTTACTGGAGAATATGTGTCAAAGAAATCAATTCCTTCTTTCTGACGATATCCTTTTGCAACCAATCGAGCCTTGTATTTGTCTATTGAACCATCAGATCTTAACTTTCTTTTAAAAATCCATTTGCATCCTATTGGTTTAGTTCCCTTAGGAAGATCAACCAATTGTCAAGTATTATTACTCATAATAGATTCAATTTCACTATTTATAGCTTCCTTCCAGAATACGGATTCTGGACTAGTCACAACTTCTTTAAATGTTTGGGGCTCTTTCTCAATTACGAAAGAAATAAAGTCTGGACCAAAGGATTTAGCAACCTTTGCTCTTTTACTCCTTCTTGATTCAGGTTCTATATTGTTTTCAATAGCATTATCTCGTGTTCTCTTTTGAGTATTCTCAAGAATATATCTTTTATTAGGGAACACATCTTTAAAGAATTCAGCATCTCGAGATTCAAAAATTGTATTGACATGAATGTCACTTATATCAGATTTATGCACAAGAAATCTGTACGCATGACTATTTATTGCATATCCGATAAAAATGCAATCAATAGTTTTAGGACCTAACTTAATCCTTTTGGGAGGTGGAATAGCCACTTTAGCTAGGCACCCCTACACTTTTAAGTATTCATAGGAAGGCATTCTACCTTTCCATAACTCATAAGGTATCGAACCAGTTTTCTTATGGGGAACTCTATTCAGAATAAAGTTAGCAGTTAGTAGTTAGCACTGCTTCCCCCCACAAGTTTTGTGGTAATCCAGAACTTATAAGCATAGCATTAACCATGTCTTTTAGAGTTCTATTTTTCTTCTCAACAATCCTATTTTGCTGCGGAGTATACGGGGCTGTTGTTTGGTAAATAATACCAAACTTAGCACATAATTCATCAAACATGGACGAATCATATTCACCACCTCTATCGGATCTTAATACCTTAATTGTTTTTCCAAGTTGATTTTCAACTTCATTTTTGTAAGTAACAAATGCATTCAATGCTTCGTCTTTGCTACTTAATAAATAAACTTGGCAATATCTACTGTGATCATCTATAAACGTGATAAAATATTTTTTACCACCTCGAGTCTGAACAAATTTTAGATCACAAATATCGCTGTGTATTAAACACAACAGTTCACTACTCCTTTCAATTGTGTTAAAAGGTTTTTTAGCAAGTTTTGCTTCAACACAAATTTCACATTTATGTTTGTCTTCGGAGTCAAGTTTAGGTATAAGACCTAAACCTACAACTTTTCTTAAGGAAGCACGATTTACATGTCCTAATCTGCTATGCTCTAAATTCGAAGATTCAAGCAAGTAAACAGAAGCATTAGTTTTATTGATAACTTGTGGATACAAATATGTGGATTTTTTGTCCACTACAACAGCATTGGCCTTCAATAGACCATCAAGTAAATAATCATTCCCAACATACATGGCCCCCTTAGTAAGTACAAATCTATTAGATTCAAACACCATTTTAAATCCTTTCTTACTAAGAATAGCTCCTGAAATCAAATTCTTTCTGATATCTGGGACATGTACAACTTCATTAAGCGTCAGTTCCTTCCCCGATGTAAATTTCAAAATAACCTTTCCAATCCCTTCAATATTGGATGTTGTAGAATTTCCCATGTAAAGACACTCATTATGATTCAAGGTCTTATATTCAGCGAATAGGCCCTTATCCACACAAATGTGACGAGTGGCTCCTGTGTCCAACCATCAATCCTTGGCATTAGATACCAAATTAACTTCAGAAACAACAGCAGATAGGTTGATGTCTCCAACATCCGTAGAAATTTTATCCACTTCAGTTATATTGGCTTGGGGCGGTTTTTTTTTGTGTATCCTTCTTTTTGCTTCGACGGTCTTTAGCCCGATGTTCCAGCTTCCCGCAAATATAACAGTTGCCTTTGAACCATTTTGCATTGTTGACTTTTTCTTTGTCCATAGATGAGCCAGAACGCTTCCTTTTCTTGTTCTTGGACCCCGAGTCTTCCACCATGTTAGCCTTTGCTTCCATGTTGCGGACATTATTCTTCTTTTCTGCAGCCCGATTGTCTTCTTCAATACGAAGTCGAACAATTAGATCCTCCATCGTCATCTCTTTGCGTTTATGCTTGAGATAGTTTTTGAAATCTTTCCATAATGGAGGTAGCTTCTCGATCATAGCAGCAATCTGGAAAGATTCACTCAAAGTCATACCTTCAGCTTCAATATCGTGAAGTAGAACTTGTATCTCTTAAACCTGACTCATAACTGTCTTTGAATCAGTCATCTTAAAATCTAGAAATTTGCCGACAATGAATTTCTTCGTTCCGGCATCTTCGATTTTGTATTTTTTGTCAAGAGACTCCTACAGTTCTTTAGCCGTCTTGTAATTACAATACACACTATATAAAGTGTTATCCAATCCATTGAGAATGTAATTATGGCATAAGAAATCTGCATGTTTCCATGCTTTAATAGCTAACTGAGTATTTTTATCAGTAGCATTCTCCGATGTTTGTGCAGGACATTCTTCACACAAAAATTTTACTAAGTTCAATGTTGTCAAATAGAATAGTATCTTCTGTTGCCAGCGTTTGAAATCCGTGCCATTGAACTTTTTCGGTTTCTCATGTTGTGAAGCCGGTGGCATGACAATTTGATTGGAACCAGAATTTGGCACAATCAAAACATTAGTATTGCTCTCAACAGTACCAATCACAGCGCTAGTATTATTATCTGATGTACTAGCCATTTTCTGTAAAACCACAATTCCAGAAAATAATCAATAATAAAAATGTAGAAGAAATGATAAAATAAATCTGTCTTAAGATTGTTGTCGGAAATTCGACTAACGCAATCAAAAGAACAAGTAAAATAAGCAGAAAAATAGAAAATAGTAGATGAAGCGAGGTATGCCAAAGCAAATCTCCTTAAGACAGATTTCGCCCCCCAATGAAGTGCAAACGGGATTATGGATGTCTGTCTTCCAAGATACAACGCTCCTTCCAAAGTCGATACTGCACAATACCAACCTTGTCGGTCGAACCAATGAATGATCGTTCTCGAACGGAATAACCACGAGAATATAAGAGAATTTTTAGAGCAGAATATGGAAAAAGAAGAATTTAGAAATCAATTGAATTCCTAATTGATTTGGCGTGTTAAAAAAAACGAATCTGGGGTCTCTATTTATAGAGATTGAAGTGTCTCATGGAACAGGTGTGTGACATTTCAGGAACTGATGCACCACTTGGTCTGATTCGTCTTAGCCATTGGATCGTACTATTTTCATAATCTGACGGCCCAGATTGAACCATGAAGTGAAGTGTCCATTCATCATGCCTATTCACCAATTTCTGAATAGTCACAGCCATGTGGATGCCACGCGTACATCTAACCGCCACGCAGGAAGAAGGGACGCGACCTACCATGCGTGCGCCACCTAGAATGCCAACTCACCGAGCCTTGCGCTGCCACGTCATCGAACCACGAGTCCATTTTCCAAAACTATAAGGCTCCTCAGCTCCTCGCGATGATGCGTACGTGGGAGTGCCAAGTGCGCCTCTAAAGCGCCCAATGAGTACTTTGCGACGTGCGCGTGCCGGGACCGAGTCCGGGTCTGGGGAGCGGCCACTCTAGTGGTGACTAGCCTTTGGCTAGCTAAAGTTAGCCTAGTGGTAGTTAACTTATTAAATTATATATTATTCACACAACCCACTATATAAACAAGACTATTTTCTTGTAAACTTTCGATGTGGGATTCCTTTCCATATATAAAACACCTAAAATGGGCTTATCAACATATGGGCCTATATTGGAGACTTTTCCAATTCACCCAAATTAATTTTGCAATGGCCCACATCATTAAATATTACATTTAATGTTTTAACCCAATTACATTCAATTAATTCCAACAACGTGTTGTAGAAACTGCCCTTAACCCAATAATTCATGAAAATATGAAAACTGCAAGAATGGAAATAAGATATGTTAGGTATGAATGTCCACAATAGAATCTTTAATATATTTGTATGTTCTCCATGGCTGAACAAAGATTTAATTCTTCATTTATAGTTCTTCATTTTCTTAACATCATATTCTACTGATTCTTCTTCATGATGTCACCAACAACCTTACAGTTTCCCTTGTAATTCTAGTCAAATCACTTAGGATGCATTTGATTGCAAGCATGAAATTTGAATAGAAAGGAATTGCCTAGAATTCATTTGTATGGAAATTATTAATTAAATGTATTTGATTGAATTAGTTTTCGATTTAGAAAATATTATACTTGTCCATTTTTTATTGATGAGCAGATAAGAGAAAATGAATAGATAAGAGAGAGAAAGAAAGAGAGAGTGGATTCCCTAGAAAATAAAATCATACTTCCCCTAAATAAAATATTTTCCTTGATTTTAAGGAAAATATGGTCACGTGATCAAAAGTGTAAAAATGATTTTAAAGGCCATAAAAACCGGCTTCGGGTGTTGACTTGGGTTCGAGATTTGTTGGTTTAACAACTGAGTCAATGCAGCAACTTCTTGATGAAGATCTTCAAATGCTTCCAAAGTAACAATTGCAGGTTGGGCGTTGGTGCTTTCTGCCACGCGATTTATGTAACGTGATTTTATACCGCAAGCGTACGGTGTCAAGTTTTGTAGTATATTAAAGAATTGAAAAGTGTCGAACCCACAGGGATTGATATTCGACTCCCACTGAGTACTATAATTGTGTCTGCGTTTACTTTATTAAATTGATGTTTGAATACTAAACTAACGTCAATGAATTAAATAATGCAATAAAAGTGAGGCAATTTCTAAAGATTAAATCAAAATTACGTAATGTCTAGGGAGTGATTTCATCGTATTCTCGACATAATTCTCAATCCCTATAGATATTTCCATCAACTATTTCCTGAATTCATAGACAAGAATCCTAAATTAATTCTATTTCCCCCTCTCGAGCGTCAAATAGAACCTATCTCTATATTTTAACCCCAATATCTCTATTCCGAATTAAATATATAAAGATTATCACGTACTTGGTTCTTGTTTTACCCTTAAAGATTCGCACTTTCTCTCGTAACCTACAAATCTAGGTTATATTGTTCCTAGATCACGCCTAAATTTTCCTCTCTCGAGCGTCAAATTTAGAACATCAATTCATTCAATTGGTGATCAGGCAACTGAAAGTATCAAGCAAGAACAATACAAATCAATTCTGAAAAATTAAATGGAAATACTATAAAGAAATTAAATCATGTCTCAAATAGGTTACATCAAACCCTAGATTTAAAAGTTTAGTTCATGATTGAGAAGAGAAACACAATAAAATACAAATTAAGTCACATGGAGAAGAAAAAGATAAGAAAAACTCAGTTTGTTGTTTGATTTCTTCTCCAAATCTGGTGAATTTCCTCTCAATCGGTTTTCCTTTGCCTCTTCCTATTCAGGCTTTGGAATGTATTTATAGTGTGTAGGAGTTTTGGAAAGACTTGGGGATGAGTTGGGTCGAGAAAGAATGGTAAAAACCTAAAAAATTACTCCCGCAAGGCGGCGCCTGGGCACTCATGACCACTTCGGTTGCACTGCATAGCTTTCAGTATTTTTATCATAATTCTTTTTTTCGATATCTGATTGAGGTGATTCAAGATGCGTTGAAAAGGTAATTGAAAGAGCTACAACTTTGCTTCAGGCATCATTTTCCAATTCGATCGCTTTCTGTGTCGAAAATGGGTCTGAATATGAGACTAAAAATTCGGTGTAAAACTTTTCTGTTGGAAAATGATTTATGACCATATCTTGACTAAATTTGATCCATTTGACATCTTTCTTCATCCAATTGGCTTCTAGAACTCTCGAATCTTCATTCCAAGTTTCGACACAACTTTTGATTATGTGCACCTTAGTCCTCGAACTTTGGATCTCTTACATTTTGGTCCTTTCATCCAATTTCACCAACTTTTGCCTATTTCTTTCATTTGGCCTCTTTTATCACTTGTTTCTCCACTTCATCCATCCTTCAAAATAGCATGAAAACCACATGCTAGCACCTCTAAAATACATGAGAATCGACTAAGTAATAAGCTTAATGGCCTTGATATGAAGAGTGAAATATCACTCATCACTTTCGGTGGCAATTCTGGAGGGACCGAAAGATCCCCGACATGAGGTTGAGTTAGAGTGGTTGAGCTTGTTGGAGGAGGTCATGATCGTATATTAAGCATCACTTTTGGTAGCATTTTTCACAAACGGCGCCAATGATGCTGCTAAAAATATGCACCCATTAATTCCCGAACTTAGTGATTGTAAATGACCACAAATAGAAATTCTAGTACCTAAAACAATGCCTCAAGATGTGTCATCGTAACCCCTCCAATGCTTAAGTTAGCTAGAAGGAAATTTATGCAAAAGGCTATAAACTAAAAATATGAAGCGTACCTTGATAATGAATGGCGTAATATTCATAGAGATAGACAGTGCAATCCTGATTAGATTGGGTCACTTAGTTATCTCATCTTGTTTAAGAGTTTTGAAAGATGTTAAAGTCCTACAAGATGTGGACACTAGAATTTAACTGTTAGACTATTATGTTTGGATATGGATGGGATTTTAGAGATAAAGTTATGATGCAACAATGAATTTCTTAAAGAGGAGCAGATCACACCCTTGAGTGCATTAAACTTGAACCTATCCCTATATAATGTCACCCGAGGAGTATAATGCTCGAGCACATAGGGGTTTTGGTTGTAAACAAAATAATCCTTGGGGTTATGCATTGGTTGGGCTTCATTTTTTAGATCAACCTCAGGATTGCAAAACTATGCAAATCATAGGCCCCCTGTACTTGTGTTAGAGGCTTGTGGTTGCATGACTTGATGCACGAGCCTCTAAGATCGGATGCAAAAGATGGGCTGAAGACATAAGCTGGAAGACTTTAGGTAGGTTAATTGAGAATTGATTTGGGGATTGTCATGGTCGAGCTTGAAATGAAGCTTATTATTATTTTGCCCAGGTGTGTTATGCTCGAAATGGTTATGGAACATGTATGTGGTGTTTGATCGAGCAACGAGTGATGGTATGTTAGAAATGAGTTTCGTTGGATGATTAACACGCGGCCAGTGATTAAAGGTCAGGATTTTGTGATCCCTAGCTTTCTCTGGAGCATATAAATACCTAACTCCTTTTTCATTTTTCACTTTTTTGCTCCTTTACTCTCGGTATTTTTTTTGCAAGGTTGTGCTTAGGCTTTTAGATGGTTGTTTGAGCCTCGAGGTTTTAAGGTAAGAGATAGAGATCCAAATTATTAAAGAATTATTATTTTTAGAGATGTCTAATAGTGATGGTTCCTCAAGGTTGGGCAGTAGAATCGAAGATTTAGGAAATTCACTCATTCGCGTGGCCATACCCCTAGATGCTCAGCACATGAATCATAATGGGCCCCAATTCACCCTTTTCAACATTTTCTGTAGGTATAAAGAACATACTATCTATTCAGTGGCTACTGGCTAGGAAATTTGGAATAATGCCCTATAGTGACTGTAGAGCCCTAGGGCATAGTGAGTGCTCAAAAAGGGGAGTTTGTAATTTTTAGAGATTCCTTAAAGGGGGATTTAGGTGACCCCTCTACTACTTCTTTCTCGAGTTTTTTCGAGCATTCTATGTGCTCGTGGTAGTTGGTGCCTAATGCATGGAGGATGCTCGTATATTTCTTACTAGTAGGTATTTATCTATAACCACAAGGCTCGACCTCATCAGATTAATCTTCAAGCTGAAGCATTTCTCGAGCTTTACTTGTTTCGTCTATCTTTCTACTCAAGGTAGGTTTAAGATCCTGAAGATGCCAAGCTTGCTCAAAGGCTGGAGGAAAAATATTTTTACATCATAGATCCCATGCATCCCTTTGAGATATATTACGAAATATCTAATACTATTAGGTTCAAAGATAGTCAGACCTACTTTAAGGTATTAGAAAACGATAGGCAAAAGCTCAAGGACTTTGAGCCCCTTGTGTATAACCTCGACAACCTCTTTAGGTATGACATTTTGGATCTCATGGAAAGGCATCGAGGGCAGGACTCTATCCCTATCTTTATGTCTTTGATTGTTTATGTTCGGCTAATAACTTGTTTTTCTTTTGGTAGATATGATTTTGGATCCAATTGCTCTCCATTAGGCTGCGATCAAAAAATGGAAGGCTCCTTAGGTTAGAGCTCTGCTATAGAAAAGGGCAAAAATATATCTCGAAATAAGACTCTTGAGCAATCGAGGAGAGGTCCTGGTGAAATGTCGAGAGCTAAAGGTCAATTAATTAATATATACATTAATCTACTTTCAATGAATCTTGATCTACATAAATCTAGAATTATTATATATAATTTTTTTTTTATTTGTGTAGTTATAAATTTTTATGACAGTTTAAATTCATGTATTGACAATTATTATTATGTACCAAATGTAGTAAAAAAATGTTGCTCATTTGTAGTATTCATCATCACAAAAAATTGAATAATAAAAGTTGAGTTTTGAGAATACAATTGTAACATCCCAAAATTTTCTAGTAAATTTTTCTAATATTTTAGGGAGTTTATTTTTAATTTTAGGGACTTAATTTAATGATAGAATAAATGTTATTAGGGATTGTAATTAAAAATAATATTATGAGGATTGAAAATACAATTTTATAATTGCATATTTGCCCAAGGGTTAAAGGTGCAATTTTATAAACAAAGAAATAATTGCATATGTGGTCCAATGTCTAAATATGTAATTTTAAAATCCAATAAAATGATTACACATTATCATAGGGGTTATATGTGCAATTTCATAAATTGCACACTTAATCCCTACCATCAACTATAAATAGAGGACACTTTTGAAATTTGATGTACCATTCTTTCCATCATTTTTACTCCTTAACGTATGTCTTTTCATCAAGTTAAATATTTTAAATTTTTTTAGTTAATTATTTATTTAGATAATTATTTAATTGGTTTATAAATAGGAATTAAAATTTATTGCTTAGGGTTCTTTAGTAATTGATAAAAGATAATATTATAGTTAAGTTTAATTAATAAAAGCAAGGAAGATAAATTATAATTTTTCCATTTCAAAATCTTAACTTTGGAAATTTTAAAACTTATGAACTAGAAGATATATTGAGTTTTAGGTTACTTAGCTCACATTATTAAGGATTGTATAAAGTAGTTTTGGGGGAAAATATAGAAAGTAAGGAAGAAGTGAGTAGGGATAGAAAATAACTTGGTATAATAATTGTTAATTTCATCATGATAATGTGTATGGAAATTAGGTCACTACTGTATTTATATAAGTGGTAAATTCAATAGGAAGAAAGATAACAATTATCACTTGAGGCTTAAACTTAAATTACTTTGATCTAGTTATGTGATAAGATGTGAAGAATAAATTGTTATAATGCATGGTATCAATGGTAAGATATGATGAAAATGTGGTAAAGAAAAATATGGATTGGATAAGAAAATTTACTAATGGGTATGGATGTATATATATACTTGTGTTAATTGAAATGAAAAGTGGATCAAGCATGAAATGAGAAAGTAATATGGTAGTGTGTTGACTAACTTAAATTGTACAAGTAATAATTTTATGAAATTTAGTTAATGATGATAACGAGAATTTCATTTAAATTATTAATGTCATTATTATTACTACTAGATGACAATAAACTAGTATCATTATTTTTATTAGGGGTATGCTATTAAATAACCTATATTATCTTATAAGTTTAGTCTAGATATGATAATCTGGAAATAATAAGATATGATATGATTAATGTAGAGATTATTGTGTTAATACAGATATTGATCAAGGAAATTGCAAAATAGGTAAATATTGTTGTTTTTCCAACTACAGTGCAAAATATATTAATATGTGTAAATATATGTTTATATGTGGTTATTTCTTTTGCAATGTGACATGGTAGTATGTTACACATGTATTGAGTTTATTTGAAAAACGTATGAATAATTACGTTTTCAAGATTATGTATACTTGTGTTGTCATGCTGATTGAGTTGCAGCTGAAAATTTTGAATGTGAATCCCATTATAGATGTACCGTACTATTGTGACCGAATAACTGTACCGCTTTGAGGCTCCCAACGGTCATTAAGGATAGGGTATTAGGAGTTCGACACTTATATACAAGTAGTGCCAGGAGGTTCCTTGGTGGTCTTGGGGACTGCGGATAGGTACTTTGAGCACTATATATATGTAGGCTAGGCCTTGAATTAGCATATATGATATAATGATGTGGTATCCTGAGTCTCGGTGGACAATGATGGATGCGTTGATATTGGATTGCGCGCAGGAAAAATGCCATGTTAATCTGAGCTCATACAGTACACTATAATAGAGATTTGGGCCCATGTATGTTTGACATGCATCATTGCATCATCATATTTACTGAACTTTAAAATCATTAAAAAAAATAGTTGAGTTCTCTCTCTGTTTTTCGCAGGACTTATTTTGGGTTTATTATGATTATATCGGAGTGTCCGTGTGTTTCGGTAAGGCAATACTTTTCAGTTTGATTTTGGGGGTTCTGTAGATACCAAGATTTTGATCAAATGAGCTATATTGTTCATTTTATTGGCATCCTAGTGAAAACTCTACTGGAGCATGTCAATTCTCACGATTAGTAGGGGATGGGGAGATGCATGGAGGGAAGGCAAAAGGGGTATGCAGAGGAAGAAGACGACGACGACATTAGAAGAGTGTTTCGAAATATCAAATTAATTTGTATTATTATTTAATCTTCATAATTTGAGTCAGAAAATTATGTAAATTTAAGAAATTTTAATTTACAAATAGGCAAGTGAAGTACTTCTCTTAGCCTAAAGCTCTAGAGTTAACTGAGGCTCCCATTTAAAATTTATTTATATGGATGTCTTTATTTTTCTTATGAAAAAATCTTTCCATAAGTTATTACATTAAAAAATAATTAAAGTCCTTTTTAAAAAGATAATTAACATTACGAATGATTTTATAGTTTGGTAATATTAAACATAATCAGTTAACAATTTAATTTACCAAAAAAAAAAGGTCAATAAACAATTTTGATAAACAAAAAATTAAATATTAATCGAGAATAATTTGTCAAGAGCAACTATCTTATAACAAAATAAAAAAATATGAAAGATAATAAATTATTGAGCGACACTGATAACTTTCCATCGGTAATTGAAGCACTTAGTGATTCTGATGACATTGTCATCGATTATCATGGGCAAATTTGTGTCTATAATCACCAATAACAGTGTTGTTGGTAAGTTGGTTTTTCATCATTAATAATTTGTGTTTATGAATTTCTTTATTGTTATTTTCGAAAAAACTCCCTTGACAATTTTGTCTAATACCTCTTTAATTGTTCGAGCAGCCTTTGAACACCAAACAACTAGTTGAGAGTTTTTTGCATGTGAAATATCTTTTGTATGAAGAATGCCCATAATTTTTTTGTGTGCACAAATAATTGAAACCAATCGAAGCATTATAAATGAAAATATATGTCATGATTTTTACAAACACTAGTCTATTGCCCGTGCAATGCACGGGCGATATTATTTTTAAGGTAATGTTAGCATAACAAAATATTGCATTGCATTTGTTGTTTCGATACTCTTAAAGGGTTCTCAAAAAATTGTAAGCACTTCAAACCTTCAAAGAAGGTTGAGATTTATGAAAATATGGCTAGGCTTTGTGAATGATGGATAGATACATTCATGTTTCCACTACCAGCTTCCACTTTCAGCTCCCTCCACGTTTCCATAACAAAATTGTTTGTATGGTGACACTTATTAAACTTTCACGACATGGAAAACAAGAATAGTAATTGGCAAATAGTAAAGCTAGAAATTCATCATTTTAAATCAAATGTTCGAAAATTATAGCATTTTCAGTTAAAGAGTGCTAAATAATTCTAAATGAAGCCATATCTAAAACAATTAAGGAGACTATAAGCCAGATTTCATTTTTAGAGCTACTATTAACAAAAATTTAATAAGTTACAATATCACAATCTATCATTAAGGCATTAAGTTAAGAAGGATTTTAATAATTACTGATATAAAGCATATATAACTTTCAGAACATGGTAAGCAATAATAGTACGTTGCAGATCTTGTACTACACACAAGTGCAAGTGTAATTCAACAAGGATAGAACATGCTCTGGCTCGTGATTATAGAATATATTAGCGTAACACCAGTACACATTACACCAATAAAATGCTAAAATTAGGCCATATCCATTTGAAGCAATTAAGAAAATACATCTGCACCATGTTTGCATTTCAAACCATTACTTACTGAAAAAGTATCCATAAGATGTTCAATGGTAACAATGTCCACCGACAAGATTACTCAATTATAGTTTAAAAAGATTCACTGGAAATTAGAACACAATTGTTGTATCAGAGCTTGTGAGCCAGAGATACCAAACTTAGGAGCTCATCATAGAACCGGAGTTTCTCCTACATTCTGCCAACATATCCATATATAACTGAAACTTGCTGATGTCGTTGCCATAGCCATTGAAGCACTACAAGAAAATTAGAGACGAACATATGAACATGAGAAACTTCACTTCGACAATCAAATAATAAACCGATGTAGAGATGTTACACTAGTGGAATAAAGCAAAAATGAGAGGTTGCTATGTTCTCCAGGTCATAATATCTTATGATACAGGATAATATGCAAGAAATGTCAGATTTAACACCTAATGTACATTGGAATTTATTGTACTACTGGAAGTTGTTGTATCCTAAGATCCCATCTATTATAGAAAGCATAAGATTGAGACCGTGGTTCTCCTTAAACAAATTAAGAAAAAATTAATTTACCGCCCATCTTGTAGTTCATGGCCCAATACACAGTTTGTATCCACGTCTGCTACAAGGACTGCCAACATTAAATACATGCAAAAAAACGTTTAAATAATATCGATGATCACTTCGAAGAATTTCAATCAAAACAGCGTCGCTATTTCAGTAAACATAAACTACAATGTATCCCAAAAAATTCATATAAACGCGTCTACAGGGATATTTGTGTATCATCAAACCTGATATTAAATGAGGGCATTGAGTGCCAAACAAATACTTCAGCACGACAATTCATTAAATATCATTTATTATTTTTCAGAAGTGACCTGGAATTTTCGATATGTACAATATAGACTTTGCCATCACTAATGTTGATAAAAATGAAGGACAGTCACTAAGATGTGTGTGAATTGAGAACATAATTTAAAAATAAGAAAAGGCATGTAAAACGCACGCTAGTCAAACTATTGGCTAAAAAGCAAACAGCTTCAAGTCTCTTATTTTAATGTATTTTTGTGAATTCTATATAACCGAATGACGTGTGATTGAAAAATTCATTTTCACTAAAAATGATTATTCCAATATTATTTTGTAGGCCTGATTGATAGGGCAAAGTAAACAAAGTAAAACAGCTTCATCATGTTGATTCAATTTAGTAACCATTAGTGATTAGCATAAACTCGGTAACATTTGCAATATGAACAATAGCCCTATTGTAAAAGAAAACGATAAAATTAAACAAGGAAGAATAATTACCAATAAAATTTTGTTGGAGTGTTTTCAGGAATAATATCATCTTCTGTAGCAACTTTTTTGTCAATTGGAGCAAACCCATCAAAGAAGACCCAGAGTTCACCAGAATTTGACTCAACTTGTAATTTTCCATCATCTAAAGTGGGGAACAATATTTATAGATATTAAAATAAATATAGAAGTAGTATCTATAGAAAGACAAATGCATAAAAGAAAACAGAATTACAGCCATAGCAACTAAAAGAGTTCTTACTTACAATTGCAACATCACACGTCCCTTCATGATATTTTTCTTACAAAAATTGAATTACTTCTAATGCCTTGGCCCTTTCGTGAATATTGGAGCTTGCACCGTTGAACTGATATATCTTGTTTTTAGTGTGTGTCCAGAATAAAAAAATCATTATGTCCAGAAGAAAATGTGACTGTGATACTTTGAAATCTCTCATGTTAAGTAGTGTCTCATACTTGCCACCGAAGAACCTACATTTATTCCAGTGTATAGAAATAATTAAAATAAATAATTTTGAAACTATGAATACAAGATTATAGATTGAATTTTGATAAAAAAATCTTACTGTATTTTAATAATTTTAATGAATTTTCATAATTTGTTATGATTAGAACAAACATGGACGTAAAAAATATTCATTGTGACAGATATCTGTGACAATCTTTCGTCTGTATAAACGTATCTTCTCTAGCGAAACTGCTTCTAATGGATATCCGAAAACGAAGCATTCAATGTATTTGAGAAGGAAAACTCCAGAATTTGACCTATAGAAAAAATAATTTGAAGTTAGTTTATGTTAATTTTGTAAATGTAAAATAAAATTAAATAAAAAATTAAATATTACAGTAAATTGTTGAGATAGTTACCCATTATTTTGACAAGGTAGATGCGGTATGATTTCCAATTTCATATGCTTATTTCTATGTTTTCTTAAAATTGGTTTGCCGAAGAAAATGTCTGTAGATACCAATAATGATTGTACTACAGTCAAAACTGGTTCTGCACGTAATTTAATTGCGTCTGGTGTATGGATGTTGTGGTTGCAATCATATACATGAAACTTTCACTTTTGAAAGTCGACAAGAAAAAAAACCAAGTGTTGCCTAGATATGCGGATGGAATCAATAAATAGTTGTATGTTATCCATGGACGAGCATATACAGGTAATTCTCATTATATGTACTGTTGTAATGCATTGAAATTACTTGTACAATGGGAAGTTCCTCCTTTTATAATTGTATACCAATGAACACATTCATTCTCGAATCTAAGGTCCATGATTGCATATTCTTTAGAAAGCATGGGAGATCCATTGTGAATAAGCCTTCTCAACAGCTTTAATTCTATATCAATATGCTAGTAAAAAATGTAAATTAGATATATTAATAATGGAGTAAAATTAATTATGATTACTAAAGTTGACTTACCACAATATATCTTTCATTTGATTTATCATATTTATCAGCGACTGTCTTCCGTATAGATTGCCGATTTCATCTTTCCAGTATGCGCTGTATAAGAAAAAATAAATTGTAGTCAAATAAGTAAAATACAAATTATAATATTTAAGTTAACGAGGTTAAATTTAATATCTTACTCTGATGGATTTTGTGATATCCATTCTCTAATGTTTTTGTATCTGTCGATATTAGAATCTTCTAAAGTATTAGTTGGCGTTATCGATGGAGATTGTGTCTGTTTTTCCTTACCTTTTTTTCTTTCGTCGATCTTTCAACGTTTTATGTATGTTCAGATGTTGAAGGGATTTCGAATTCAACTGGACTTGTATGAGGAGGCACGTCTCATTGTACAGAGGCTACAATTGTTTCCATGTGCGATTTCCTGTCGGATAACTGATTCTGCATATTTCGATTTTGTTCATCAATGTAAGACTTCGTTAAACCGAAACTGGTATCCACATAAGATTGCATGTTAGATTGTACGCCCTGGAAGTAGTCTTGTTGGTCTTTTTGCTGATGTTCAAAAAATTGTTTCTGATAGTCAAAAATTGTCCGGTAGAAAGCTTCTTGCTTTTCAAGAATTGTATGATACTGAGCTTCTTACTTTGTTGATTCTTGAATCATTTGTGTTTTTAAGCTGTCGTAGAAACCAAAGACATCTTGTCTATATATATTGAACATCTATTCCATATCTTGTTTAGTTACATAGTTTGAGCTACCAGAAGAAATAGATTCAATTCCATCTGAAGTGTGGATAGTTCTTTCTTGTGTATGTATGTTATTTGTTGGAATTTGTTGTGTTACATTGTCGAATTCACCATTGACAATGTTGTCTAGTGTGTGATGTTGGTTGTCAATTGGTAGCGAAAGATTTGTATACCAGAATGTTTCCAATTCTGCTTCAGTAGGATTTAGCGTTGCAATTACTGTAATCTATAATTGTAATAAAATATCAGACATATTTTTTAAAATTTTTTTATAAAGAATTAAATATATATTCAATTGTATATTGAAATAAACATACATCTTGAACAGCCAAAAATTGTCTAATAACATATTCTGTTAATACTATTTGAGGCTGCCATTTATGCATTCGTGGACATTTTAAGCTTGTATGTATACGATGATCGAATTTTCATCCAATTTGAGGAAAAGCTTCATATATCTAATACTGAAATATAAGTAAAAAGAATTATTAAAGTTTTTATATGATTAAATTATACGTAATGAAAAAAACAATGAAAGAAAAATACCTGGAATGCGAGCGGATAACCATGCAATGAATATTTACAGTCTGTTTGGTTATTTTGTTGTATTCTTCGTACTCTTTCGAGCTGTGATTCTTGTAATGAATTTAATAAAACAAAGTATGCCTTACGGTCCCATGAATACATAAAAAACTCATCAAGTTGTTCAACAATTCCAAGGGTTCTGAAATCGATGTATCTTCTAGTTGGTTTTAAAACGCATTCGACGAACATAACTAATCCCAACTTAAATTTATCTTCTCGATCTTGACACATATGAAATATTTCAGAAAGTCTTATCACAGTAATTCTCTTTGAACCATTGAAGTATTCATCCCTAAGTCGAGTATTACTAAAATTGAGATCAACAGTAACTTCATGGCATTGTAATCCAGTGATTAGACAAAATTCTTGTAGGCCAAAACGAGCTACATGATCGTGTAATTGTACCCAAACTTCGTTATTTTTACCGCAGTTTATAAGTCTCATTATGAACTCATGTATTAATTTGCTGCTAAATTTTTCATTTTGCTTTTTATACATATTTCCGCAAATGAATCAATGGAATGGACTGCACAATAAAGAAGCTTGATCGTCTGCATCTATAAGTTCTACAAAATCTTTAAGATATTAATGATTTACAAATTGAGTAATCGTAGCAGAGAACCATTGATTTGGAGATAATTTGTATTCTAACGACATCTGCAAAAATTATTTAAAAAAACTATTCATTAGTCAACAAATTTATTCATATACTAATCTAACATAATTTTTTAGAAGCTGACAATTTTTTTTTATTATGATGAATGATATTTTACGCACTACAACTTTATTTAAAATAAATTTAAGATTATATCTATACTACTTGAAGCATTGTTTTTTGTCATTAATCTGAAACTCTACATGTATTGTGATGGAAATGATAGCTACTCACATTTTCATATTTGAAACTTAATAGTACAATATATAGATGGAAATAATATAATTTGCACTATGATTACTATATAGTTTAAATAAATAAAATTTGTGAACTTTAATAATTACGCAATATATTTGAAGAAAATGTTATACAATAATTTATGAAATTGGAATAAGTCAATAATGAGCGGAGAAAAATAATTGTAAAAAATAATATTAAAAAAATAAAATATAAAAATAAAAATAAGTAGTCAATTACAGAAATGAATAAAAAAAAATTCTATGTCGACATATAAGAACAAAATTATATAATAATCATTCGAATACTTTCAAATAAAATAAATAAATTTATATAATTAAAATTCAAACAATATATAATGAATTTGCTGCAATTCAGTGGTTTTTGTATTTATTTTCCCTACTTTTCTCTATTCCTACACTGTAAGAATGAATATGTTATTACTGTTTGTAAAGTATTTTCATTTTTCTACTTTATCCTTCAATCCTATTTTAATTTTTCAACTCAATTAATATATCACCACTATTACAAAATTAATTTTGTAAATAATCTGATAAATTTTTACGTGGTCTAGAAAATTTCCTGATAAACTTTTAAATTATTTTTAGTGTAAAATGAGACATCATTTAAAAATTAAAAATTTCGATAACAAGCTAACTTTAAAAATTCATCGAAGATTGTTTGGTAGTCGAATCCATAAATATTTTATATTCTCTCAAAGCTCATTTCGAAAATTATATCATAGACACATCGAATTATTTAAATGAATATCAAAAATAGATAAACATATATTAAACGTGTGTGTTAAAAAATGCATATAACTCATTTTTTTCTAAAAAAATCAATTATTTTCTTAATGTTTATTTTTTTCGCGAGATAATTTTTTTAATACAGTTCACATCATTTTTTTATAAAAAGTGTATGAAGTCAATTTTTTTAACGTAGGATAAATATTTAGAACGATAGAAAGTAAGAGAATAACTATAATTGGCGATTTGGAAGGAAAAACAATGAATTTTGACCTCGAAAACGATGCCTACCCAGCGAAGCAACAGTTATGGCAAAAATTGGGGTCATGGGCGCTATTCTGATAACCGTAACAAAAGTTATGGCAAAATTACCAAAAAAACGTATAAAAAAAACTTTGAGCACTCCGCGCAGTGTGGAAGCAACTGATTCCACGTTGTGTGAACTGCTTTTGTCAAAAATATCACATTAATAATCCATCTATTATTCCGTACACAAGGATAAAATATTCAGAATAATGTTAACGTAAAAAAACATTTTGAAAATAAAAAAAAAATGAACAAGTTAACATGACTATCTTAGAATTAACATACTATAAAACTTGTTACTTGAACACTGCAAGATTGAGTTTGAACTGGCAAAAAACTTTAATAGTGATATATAAAAATCTTTTTGCATTTTTGCATGATTTTCCTAATGTAATAGTATTGGTAAACTACATATTCTCTATATGATAAATATATTCGAAATATATTTTCATTGGAAAGAAGATTACCTTTTCTAGTGGTTCAACTTTGTTCGCTTTTGAAAACTTTGAAAGCTAAACAAAAATGTGTTTCTGTGTGAAATGTGCCGTGAAAGGATGGTTAAATGATTGAATGTGGGTGGTTAAATGGTTGAATATGGGTAGGTAGGTTCTGGATAGTATTTTGAATGTTGGTAGATAGATGTTGGTAAGTAAATGTTGGTAGTTGAAATGTATAAATGTAAATTGTTTCATTTATTATTTATTTTTTTCTAATTTTTAATTTTAATTAGGGAGAATGTTTTTTTTTTTTGTGTTTTTTACTTATGAATTATTTTCTTTTTGTTCTCGATTTTGTTAAATCATTTTTGTTTTTTTCTTTATCTATATATGTAGAAGAGAGAGTTTGCATGAAAAGTAAAATTATACGTAGTTGTTGATATAAGTTTATGGGAATATTTACTGAACGAAATAATTGACTGTATAAATTAAATAATTTGTTTAGAAGTTAATTTAAAAGCTAGGTAACTAGACTTTGTTGAATAATTACAAAATGAAAAATGTGAGTATATTGAACTTGTGTTTTGAGATACGTAGAATTGAAGAGGAAACTATGTTTAAGTAATAGATAAATCGAAATATGTATTTAAGATGACTATTTTTTATTGATAGTAAAACGATATGATATAAGTGGTTAAACGGTTGAATGTAGTATTATCCTATTGTGAATTATCATAATACATAATTCTTTCTATGTAAAATCATTTAGATCAATGAAATTAGTTCTTCTTTACATCATGTCTTATGATTATTAAGTCTATGGAAAAAAGAAAATACTTTATCCTAACGTTGTCTTTTCTTGATGAATTAGATATCCATATTTGAAAATAAAGCATAAGTCAGTTTTGTTTTTTACAAGCATGCAATTAAAAGAAAATGAAAAAACAATCAAGAGGAAAAATTATGACAAATTAAGCTTTTTATATTTGACTTACTAATGTAGCTACATAATTTATTTACTTATAAAGAACTTAGTTGTGTGGATTTCAAAACATTTGCAAGAAAATATAGTCATTCTTTTGCTTTCATGTCTGGATTTCATATAGAAAAAATGAAATAAATATTCAAAATGCAAATTGTTTTGATTTGTTTATTTTGGTAGATAGACGTCGGTAGATATGTTGGTAAGTAATATTGATAGTTGGTAAGTAAATATTAGTAGTTGGTGTGTGTAAATTCAAATTGTTTGATTTATTATTATTATTATTATTTTTAATTCTAATTAACTCAATTAATAAAAAAAATTTAGGAGAACCCTTTTTTTTTTGCGTTTCTTACTTACAATTATTTTCTTTTTGTTCTTGATTTCGTTAAAGTATTTAGTTCTTTTTTAAATAACAATTATTTTCTTTTTGTTCTTGATTTCGTTAAATTATTTAGTTTTTTTTAAATAAAAGAGAGAGTTTGCATAAAGAGCACAGTTATACGTAAGTTTATGGGAAAATTTATTGAACGAGATAATTAACTATATAGATGAAACAGTTTGTTTAAAAGCTTATTTGAAAGCTAGGTAAACTCTATTGGAAGTAAAAAAAATATGTATATACATATAAAATTAATTTAAAAAATTACAAAATGGAAAATGCAAGTATATTGAACTTGTCTTTTGAGATACGTATTCGATTAAGCATAATTGAGGAGGAGATAATGTTTAACTAATAGATAAAGTAAAATATATATTTTAGACGACTACTCTTTATTGATAGCAAAAAAAGTTTTATATATTAGTGTCAACCATGGTACGAGTACAATTCTTTGATTTTAGAGTGAGTATTTACATTTCTAACAACAAAAAGGTACCAAAAATACTTAAAGCAACATGTTCTATCTGGAAACCCAAAATCATATAATTGAATCTTAACCGAAGACTCATTAGTCTACTGGAGATTTATAGATTAGGTTGCTTGTAGAATCACAGAAGTGGCCACTGTTAGTTTGCCTACTGTCCTAAAACAAAACGAACGTGAATCTTTTGAGTTGAGGTTTTATCCAGAGCTAAGGACATCAGTATCTTCAACATGTTCATCAGTCTTCATTTTCTTCTTGGAATGAATTTCGATTTTTTGGTCTCGAGTTTGAAAGAGAGCTCTCTTTGCATTTGGTGTAGGTACTTCGTCGGTGTTTGTAGAATCTTGATTGTCTGTCATGTACATCTTCTCTTTACTTTTCGTAGACGTTTTGTTCGAACTATCGTCAGTCGTTGCAGGAGAAGGATCCAATTCCATGATTGTATTTGAAGAATCAACGTCAGTCGTTGTTGAAGAGTTGAATATGAAGATAATTTCATATCAGTATTCAGGTGGATTTTGGCTTTTTGGTGTTATTTTTAGGTAAAAAAGTTGTTCTTGTTCGTTCTCAGTTCTTATGGGATCTTTTAGTTGTGTATTGACATCTTGGAATATTCAAATTGTACTCAAGTGTAATGTGTTGAAGTATATGGAAATAATTATTAAAAATTTAGTAGTGTTTGGAGTCAACCTTTTCAAAATGGTTCATAATTTCGACGGCACTTGCTTTCAATAAAGTTTTTGCCGTTTCTCCTATCACGATTGCATCCAAGCCTCCAGATTTATCTTCAATATGTACAAAAGCAGTTACCCTATATAGAGAAGTTAATTAAATTACATACTAAGTTTTGTTGAATGAAGTGTTGTTTTCAATAAATAGTTAAATATAGGTTTAGAGGTACATGTTACCTTGGTATTGCTTTTGCGTGTTCAAATTTGCAGAAATGACACTTATGAATTTGTTCCAAGTCTGCACTTGACTTGCATACGAAACGTTTCTACGTGGTTAGATGAGAAATATAGTAATAAGAAAAATTGTAGTGTGTGTGTGTGTGTGTGTGTATATATATATATATATATATATATATATATATATATAAACGTTTTCGAAATTACTCCCCAATGGACTCCTTGTAAGTCAGCAATTGGTGTGAATTTATTTTCGTCTAGGGGTG
This sequence comes from Olea europaea var. sylvestris, assembly GCF_002742605.1. NCBI lineage: Eukaryota > Viridiplantae > Streptophyta > Magnoliopsida > Lamiales > Oleaceae > Olea > Olea europaea. The sequence continues at coordinate 31,642 of NW_019248500.1, read as the reverse complement.
AAATTTTGGGTGGCGTCACTGCAATAGATGGCTTATCTTCGATTAGTTTGTCAAGCTTTTCTTTGTTGTTTCAATCCTGCATAAATAAAGCAAATAATTAAGTGTGAGATTTACTACAGTAAATGATATTTATGAAGTTAGGAAAATTGAAGAAATTTCTTAGTTCTGTTCGGTAACCATACTTTGTAGTCTGTGACAGCTACAATTCTAGGATTAATGAAAAAAGTGCTGTTGACTTTTGTAGAAAGTGTAACTCCTAAAAAAAAAATTCAATCATAAAGTTAGTTTTTATGTTACTTAAAATATAAATGTAAAGGAAATATTATATTTCTATTTGTTTACCGTTGTATGAAGAAACTTCTAAATTAGTCGCTCATATGATTGGTTTGCTTCCGATGTTATCAATTATTGTAATGCAATCATTTTCAACAAAAGTGTCCCACATCGTTAATATGATTGTCTCGAAAGATTTATCTATCAGCACAACATCTTGAAGACATGCTTGTGTGCCAAACTGGGTTTGGATAATTGTTTTCTGACGAACTTCTATAGCGATACCTATAACACCTGTAACAAGGAATTTGTGTTGATATCATATTTTGTATATGATAAAATGAATATAAATAGAACGATTATAAAATGTTAACTAAATTTATATTGGCTATAAGTTAGTGTGTTTGTAATCATACTTATCTCTGCATTACTGTCCATGTATCGTTCCAGTTTGTTGAATGCGGTGAGTTCATATCTCAAGAAGAGAAAGTTTAAATTATCCTCCTTAAGTTCTTCTATCTTTGTCTTTGCTGTTATGGTCCAAATTTTATCTTGAAGTGAGCCTCTGAACTCATTTATGTTGTCTCTCACAGTTGCATTTGATAACATGTATGTTTTCCCTAGTGTTAGCTCATCTGCAAGGGCTGTAATATTTGCGTCATAGATAATGGCAGTAACTTTGTTACCCTGTTCAAACGTGGAAACGAGTTCAATATAAATATATTAGCAAAACAAATATTTAGAACAGAAATAAGAAGATTTTTATAGTTATGAATATATATTTACCTCTAAATCCATTAAGAGAAGATTTTGGTAGCGGCTAACGGTATTTCGAGCAGTTTTAGGTGTTTGTTTTCCTACAACTATGATTTTTGCGGTCCAATTCTTTTCAAAAGTGGAACTCTATGGGATAAGTTTATAAAATGCGTCCATTCTTGATATCCTATGATTATGTGAAGAAGAAGTTATAACACAGATAGCTACGGTTGTCAATGTTACGATAAATTTGTTGTAAAAAAATTCTATTAATATTTCTAATTCTAAAAAAAAAAATTATTGAATAATCTAACGTTCTTCTTTTTTATTAGAAGATAATTATAGTAAAACGGTAGTAACGCGCAAAACTTACCAATAATAAAATGAAAACGGAGTTTTTAAACTTTGGCAGTTGCAGTTGAAGAGTGTGATGTTTATGATATTGTTATAGAATTTTGATGTTGAAGGAGAAAGTGAAGGTACTATAAAATAGTTAGTCGAAAGCAGATATTAATAGAACATGCGGTAGAAGAATCATTGTTTTAATTTGCAACCATACACTTGGTGCTGTAAAATATCTTTTTGTGTGGATGAGAATTAAGCTGAAAGAAAAATTTGTCATTTGTAAAATATCTATTTCACGTAGATCTATATGTAATTGATGATGGTTTATGTTTAAAAGTTTTACGTGGAAAGTTGGTACTATTTTTTATCATCATGTAGATATATATGTAGAGTTGAAAAGTATTTTATGGGAAGTTGGTATTTTTCTGTGTTAGTTTTTTTACTGGTGCACGTGTTCATTTTGAAAAATATCACTTTATAATTTGCTAAAATTTAATAAATGGTGTTAGATTTACAAATTGAAAGAAGGATTGTTAATCCATATGTTTCAAATATGAGTGCTTTATACACAAGAAAATTATTAAGGAACTTTATTTAGGAACCTGTGGGGATATTCTAGTCAAGCATATTAACTTATATTATCATAGGTCTTATCAGGTTAATTATTACTATCGTTGTTGTTTGTCATTTTTTCTTTATTTTCTCTTGGATTGATGTATTTTGAAGAACTATCGTGTTCATTTATTACATTACGAAGAAGAAAATTCAATTTATGGTCGAATAATGTATGAATTGTATGAGAAGCATTAGTTTTTAATTAAGTAAAAGACAAAATAGAAAACTCCGAAAGCCAGAAAATATAACAAAGCATACTATGATTAGATTCTTATTTTACAACTTTAGTTCTTGTATAAAAAAAAGCTTAACTTCGGAAGAAAAATAAATTGTATATCATAATACCAAAACTTGTAAAAGAACAAAATGATACTTATCAAGTATTTAACAATACTCTTTAATAGAAAGATAATTTTTTATGTTAAAAGCTTGTATGTACTTAAAAAGTATAAAAAGAAATTTTATAAAATTAAAAATATTTCTTTAAGGCATCCAGACTTGTTACTATTGTGTCTGTCCCCTTTCATGTTGAGAAGTTTTGATGGACTTATCCTGTAATAAATAAATAAAAAAGAATATATAAATATGCTTGAGCATGAGAGGAGTAAAACATGAGTTTAGAATTTACTGGCTAACCTTGTCTTCAAATACATAATTAGAGCTCGTAGTTGATTTAACAATTCATATTTGTGTTGTGTATCCAAATATACATATGTACTCATTAAAAAAAGGAAGCAAGTTTATTGGAAAATAAAAAGTAATATTATCTAATAAATCAAAATGCCAAGAAAATGCAATATAATAATTGAATATCACTTTAAAGATTCTTATGAAAATAAAAAAAGTATGATCGTCGCGTTTAAAGCCAGATATGCAGAATTTTCCAAAGACAAATTAAAAAATAAAATATATGTAAATTTTAGTTTAACCACTATCCATGTAAAGATATTATGTAATGAGAGATTGCACACACTAACAAAGTTTTCAACCTTTCCAATCAGTTCATCAACAGGCAATACAGCAATTGACTTGTCTTTGTTATTTCTTAGTAAAGAAGATGAATGATACGTTTTGTTGGTACGCATTCCCAAACCGTGCCATGTTTCCTTTGCTATTGCTAGCTGATCACCTAGTAGAGTTTATTAAATAAGGAATCAAGCACCAAAAGTAGTGGAAAGGATAAAATAAAACGTATAATGCTAATAAAACTAACATTTATTCATATGGCCCTAGAAATAATTCATGTTATGCACTCAAGTGACAGTTGACAATAGTAGTTAGCATCGTTGTATTTATTAGAATGCCAATATAGAGATTTATCTCAATTTTAAATAGTAGCATTGCTTTCTCTAAGGATAGTACCCTAACCTAATAAAAGACTAAAAGTTGCTTGTTCAACCAATAAACTCAGTTGTTAAATTCTAAATGTAATTATCAATAGCAAAGTTCATACATAAACTGAGTTCAACATGGTTGGCTATGTAAAAGGTGTACTTTTGAGTAAACAAGTAGTTCTTTAATTGATCAAAATTAGAATTAACTTTCCTATTTTGCTAGTAAAGTGAGTTATTTTCACAATAAGTAACTTTTACTTAAGATTAAATGGGAGTAACCTATCCAAATATGTTTGAAAATACTTTTTCACGTGTTTTTAAGCAAGGCTAAGGATGCTCTTAATCTCCTTTAATTGTTACTTGGAAGTCGAAAGATGTAAGAATTTTTCGATAAATGTATGATATCATAATATGCCAAGAATTAATTTTTTAAATAATAATCATCTGCAATTAAAAAATTCAGAAAATAGAAGACAAATCTATGCTTGCTTCTAAATCAAACAGTAAGTCAATTGATAGAGTATTTAGCTGAGCTGAATTTTCAATTAAGCTGGATTCTCGAATTCCTTTTGGTTTTTTCAATGTTTGTTTTCAGTGCCTTTGTTGGCATTAGTCAAGATAATTAGTTTTCAATAACTGATGAAGAATATTTATGTGACACTTCATATTCATTAAAGTGTGAAACTTTTGAAGGTAAATCTATTCTAAAAATGGAGAAATGACATTCTATTTCCACATTCCACTAACATAAATTGGTTACCAATCTAGCAAAGTATTATAACACTAACAAATCTAAATCATACCTTTTGCAAACTTGAGTTTTATTTGAAGTTGTCGTTAAGGATTCCATTGTACACATGTAGCAAAGAATTGAAAAGAACTTTTGAATCCCACTCATAGAACCTGTAAATTTTTTTTATAGCAAATGTAAAGAATGAAAAAATAGTAACGTTATATTTTTGCATGCAATTAAAATTTTGAGGAAATCGTTATACGATAGCATATTATAAGAATTTCTTAACAACAAAAAAATATACTTGTTAAAACATTTTAGGTATATGAATATATAAAAGAAAGAACTTCTTTGTACACAACATTTTTAGTACATGTGTTATGAGAATTGTCTATGCTTGATGGTTTCAATAGAACTTTTAGAGATGTGCTCGTTTTTACTCTTGATAATACTACATATAGCTGATCATGGCAGAAAAAACGGTTCTGGAAGATATAGATCGACAAAATCAAGTGTTTGACCTTGTGCTTTATTTATAGTCACCGCAAAACATGGTCTAATCGAAAATTGAGTTCTCTTAAATTTAATTGAATTTTTATCACCTCGAAGAGGTATAAAAGGAATCCTTGGTAAGAAAACATATTTTCCACAATATTCACCAGTTGTAATTTCAGCTAAAATAACATTTTTCTCAAATTTTCGACAAGTAAGGCGTGTTCCATTGCATAACCCTTCAGAAGGATTGATATTTCGCAGTAACATTACAGGATAGTTTATCTTAAGTTTCAATTCATTCAGTGGAATACCATTTGGTGTTAAAGTATTCAAGAAATCTTCTTGCAAGCTTTGTTCTGATTTATCGATTGCTTCATCAAAACTGTAGTATGTTAAAATTTCACCGGGAATTTGTTCAAGTAAAATCCTGTTAATATAATCAACACATTCATTCGTAGGTGTCAAAATAACTCTATTTACCATATCATGTAGATTGTCAGCATATGTTTGTATATTTGAAAAAACATGATGTATCAAAATTTTTAAAGATGTGATTTCATCTTCAAATGGTAGAATTATACTATTCGGAAGCATAACGCACTTACAAGTATGTTCTTCTTCTGTTCCATTTCCAATTCTAATTAAGTAAGTATAGAACATAGGATCTAACTTTGCTCTCATATTCTCAATCAATGGTAAATGTAAATAGGAAGGCCATAGGTCTGAAAAAACCAAGCTAGCTTTCATTACATCTTCTTTTTTCTCTCTCGACACCACTAGTAGAACTTGTCAAAAATCTCCTCCAAAAATTATCACTTTCCCACCGAAAGGCAAGTTACAATCAGTAATATCTTTAAGTATTCTGTCTATAGCTTCAATAGCACAATGATTTACCATAGGTGCTTCATCCCAAATTATTAACCTAGACATTTTCAACAACATTCCTAAAGCTAATTGCTTGCTAACGGAGCAGTTCACTTCATCAACTGTTTCCAAAAAAATTTTAAATCTCGAATGAGCTGTGCGACCTCCAGGCAACAAAGATGCAGCAACTCTGGAGGACGATGTTGCCAAAGCAATGAAATTTTGACTTCTTACACTAATTAGAAGAGCTTTGTATAAAAAAAAGTCTTCCCTGTTCCCCCTGGACTATTAATAAAGAAAGTACCACTTGATTCATTTTTTATTTTTTCCATAACTGTATCATATGCAAATCGTTGTTCTTTATTTAATTGCTCTACATAATTGAAGCCTCGTTCAATATTGAAATTGATTATTTCCTCTACAACCAGTCTTGTCAATCTTTGAGTCTCATCTATATTTACGAAGAATGAAACTATTCCGTAATCATTTATGTTTTTACCTAATGATTCTAATACAGAATTGATGTCTTCCAAAGCTTGTACTCCAGCATCTTCAACAGATATGTTTCGATGTATATAATCATCAATCATATAGGCTTTATATTTATCCCACAATAGCTTTGGATGATTAGGGATGCAAAGTGTAAGAAGTGTTGCAAAAAGGCGTCTTAAAGAATTAGGCATTTTGTAAATAATAGCTTCAGATAGACATTCTTCACAATGATTATCCGCTTTTAACAAACCATGTAAAAATGCTATTTCTCGATATGTATTAACAGTTACTCCATTTAAAGTTTTAAAACTGTCAAATGATGTTGGGGACCTCTAATATGATTCAGAAGAACATGAAGGAAATATCGTTCTCCTTCAGATGGATTGACTGTCACAATTCGTCCTATAACAATGTGTTATTTTCTAGGAGTCCAAACTTTCCCATTTGCATTCCACACAAAGTGTGTTGGGAAATCTCGATACAACAATGTTCGAGCAAATTCATTTGTTTCATTCATCCGAAAAAATTCTGTTAACATTGTTCTTCTCGTATACTCATTCCCAATAATAATAGATAAATCATCTTTATTATTGTAAGTTACGTGCTGATGATCTTTAATATGAAATTGTAAAGTATAAACAGTAGGATAAATTTCTAAAAAATTGAAAGAAAAAAATTATCCACATATCTTCAGGTGGAGATATCCATCTAGCTGATTGATAAGCAGAAATTTCATCAATTTCTTTGTCCGTTTCATTTCTACCTATGAAACAATTAATACGATCATATCCTTTATACACATATTTGTACAAATACTTCACTGTTTTAATAGAAGAACATACTTCAACGTTAATATAACAGTCAAATTTTGCACTTAGATAAGGATTATATGGTACAACCCATCAATTATCTAATATTTGACCTCTCACTTTAATAGAAATACAATTATTATGACGTCTATACAATGGATATGATTTATCACCAAATGTAGTACTGTTACAATAATCCTTAGGATATTTATTTTTACAACCACTGCTTGCCAACATACACACATTTCTTGGATTAAAATTTCCACAGGGACCGTGCATATTGTGTTTTGCAATTACAGAATGAAGATGCAAGTATTTATTTTTATCAGGAATTTCACATGACACTATCATATCAACTTGTTCAGTGCAGCAAATTTTATGGGCAGAATTGAAAATCAACAATAAATGTGCATGAGGAAACCCTCTTTTTTGAAATTCAATCATGTATATATATGAGCAATAATTGGGCCAAAAATATTATCTTTGTACAAATCCTTTTTTAATTTTTCTAACTTTGCTCTAAATATACGTGTAATTAAATCTGGTCGATTTTGAACTTCGTCATTGTATTTCAATTCTTCCGTAATTTCAGGCCAATTTTGATTACAAATTATAGTTAGAAATATATTTGGTTTTCCATAGCGTTGAACGATAGCCATTGCATCTAAATATCCTTTGATCATATCTCTAGGCCCACATGTGAAAGTCTGTAGTAGAAAAATCTTCTTACCAATTTTTGACCCTCTTGTTTCCCCATTTTGAATACTATCTACAATACCTTGATAAAGTTCAGCACGAATTTGCTTTTGATTGCTATGAAAATAGTCTAATCTGGTAGTATCAATCTTAACGTACATATCTACAACATATTGTTGAAAAGTCTACCAGTGTGAAGTAACACAGACTTACCAGAAGGTCTAATTTGTAACTTGTAAGAATAGTACTCCCGACAAGAAACCTGAGATCGTTTCTTCATTCCATTGAGCACTGCATGAGGATAAAGAAAATGCATCTTACGTCCATCTAGAACACTTACTTTATATAAGTTAGAAAACATACAAAAAAGTGTATTACCAAACCTCCGGTCTCTTTTTCATTGATTTCGGTTGCAAAATTTACTGCGCTAGGAAAAGCTACGCAGTCAACTAAATTTTGAGTTTCAAAATCTGTCTTTTAGTATCTTTGATAACAACCATAATAATAATGAACCCTATGTGAATCACCAGAATGACCATATATAGTAATATCACGAGCACGGATATTTGCATTGTCATCATCATCAACCCATACAGCAGCTACTTGAGATATCGAAGGAGTATTGAAGACTCTTTGATCAAGTCCAGGATCGCATCTTATTTGTATTCGATGGTCATGCAAATTAGTCATATTACTTAAAGACCTAAAGAATCTACTATATGGATTTACTTTCAAGATTTCAATCAAAATGATCAAAGTAGATTTAACAAAATTTTCTGAAATTTTCATACGATTTTCAATTTCGTTATCTGCATCATAAACATATAACTGCATATAAGAAGGTTCATTATTTTCTGGCATAAGTTGATTCACATAATGATATACTTATCCCTGAACTCTGAAAGTGTAAATATCTTTATATGTTCTAAAAAGTTCTTTATCATATTTTACACCAAACGAAGTGAAAGCAAAATGGTTATTATATCCACGTGCAATTTTCTTAAATTCCATGCATTCAGGTTCTTTAGAAGTAAATAAATCATACAATTCAGTCGGTGAATCAGGCATATAAAGTTTAACTTTTCCATCAGAACAACAAAACTCTTTAGTTTCTCTATAAAATTTTCGTGCACCACAATGTTCATAGTAGTTCTATGTCGGTAATGCATATGCATTAATTGGTATGTTCAATAGGTTAGAAAATCCTCGTACTTTAGAATGAACAATATTAGTCGATTCTTGATTTGAAGTGGAAGCTTGGAAAATAGGAGGAACAGTAAACTTCTGAGCATGGGAAGCACCTAAATTATTTTTTCCAGATAATGTAGAATCATTTATCCTTTTATGATAATCAATGCGTGGAGTTTGAATTCGATTCCTCCTATCCGTCTGTCTTTGATTTTGTTGTTGGCGAATAAAGGCAGTATATGATTTACTTGTGTTTTGAGAAGTACCATCAATGTTACAAAATCTAGATTCTTGATCAGCAGATGTTTTTGAAGAATTCATGGAGAACAAAACTTCACCTCTAATTTAATGAAAAAAAAATTCATTTTAGTAAATGAAAGAACAAAAAAAAATTATTAATACTACTCAATTTTCACAATAGGAAAAAAACTTGACAAACACAAATTAATCAGACTTTCACAATATTAAAAACTTGCATAAAGCTAAAGTTTAATAATAAAAATCGTTTACTTGAATGCAATAGTATTAAACATAAACATTGTTGCCTCAAATATTGATTAAATAAAATTTTAATAAGACTTGTAGGATTTAAATGCAGGAGAAAAAACATTACCATTTTTATATGATTTTTGTAAAATGAAGAGTTTTTTTTTTAAATATAAATACTATTATTATTTTGTAAATGTTTTTGCTATACTACTATTGAAGATGAAGAAGAGAAAGACTTCAAAAAAGGAACGAGGTTTTCATCTCTAATTTTAATGATTTTGCTCCCATCCAATCAACCTACACATCCATTATTTTTCTAATTCTATAATGTAAGTAATCCATAAAAAATCATGAACTTAATAAATTCATAAGTTGACTACTGGAAGTGCACAAAAGAATAAGGATAGCAATTGAAAGTAATAAAGCAAAAATATACAAGTTGTAAATGGAAACACACAAAATAGTCAAGAAAAGAACTTGAAGTTTTATATAAAAAAATATTTAAAGATATTTCACATATCACTAAGAAAAATTGAAAAAATTAGTGTAAAATGGATATTGTTTAAAGAAACTATACCTGAATTACGTAGAAATTGCCGTTAACAAAAGATTACACAGTTGTCCTACATCATCAGAACATAGAAAATAGTGTCAAGCACATCTGAAATATTGTCCCGTTTATCTTATGTTTTTATTGAAAGATAAATGCTAGTTAAGATCCACAAAGGATACAAAAAATAGGCCACCTATTGTCCTCTAGCACTTCATACAAAAGACTATTAACAAAAAGAAAATGTCAATACCATGGCATGCTAACAAATATATTGTTCGTTTCTTGAAATCAAATAGTTCTTTTAGACGTTAAAAGAGGACAACAAACATAACCACAAACTTGTTTGAACATAAAGTAAATTAACTAATAAAAAATAAAAACAAAAAATGATGGCACATAGTATTCCATATTATTAAGTTTGAAGATTTGATTGTATCAATTCAAGTTCTTCCTAAAATTCATCATTAGTATTTAGTATCCACCTTTCGATATTCTATTGAAGGTAATAAAAGATTTCCATCGATGAATTTATGCCTCAAAGAGCTCTAACCAAGTATCTTTTTTAATGAAAAAGTATATAACTAGAGTCATTCTTCAAATAAAGATTTCATGTCTCACCGTATATTACAAAAAACCAATTTCCCCCGGCTTTAGTTTCTTGTTGCCTTTTTCCACTTCTCCGTTTTTATAATTTTTACTGTTTGAAGTAGTATCCAAATATCAAGATGGTCAAATACTTCATGTTTTCCTTTTTCTTTTGTTCTCAAATCACGATGAGTTCTTTCTTCTCCCTCTAGAATTAGTAAAGTAGGCAAATGATTGAATTAGGTTTATAAGGTATGGGTAAAAAATTTAAAATCATCTCAACTTTAAAAGCACGAGGCTCAAATTTGAGATTCTTGCATAGGAAGTTATGAAATCACATAGTACATACATATTCGAAAATTTTATACATAGAAGCACAAAACATCAACTGGACCAAAATAAATAAATAAATTCAAAACCCTTACCTGACAGATCTCTCCACTACAGCCTTCGATTCCACGAGATAACTAATGTAATCTAACCTATACACATAAATAGCAACAAATTTTAGTTCAAATCTACAAAAAAAAATTGGAAGCTAAAATCGTCCATAATCTACAATACAAATAGAAAAGTTTCTTTGTAAAAAAATATTACTGTACGTGAAAGTAAACATGAAATATACCAGTGTCTAATTTCTATACTATTTCAAAGATGTTTTCTCGTTTCACAGAGAAGCAGAGGTAAAGAATGAAGGTAAATAATGAAGAAGAAACACGGCAAACGAAAACAATTTTCGTGAGAAATGATTTAGATAAAGCAGATTGGAATCAAAATTCACATTATACATTTTACAGACAATGACAAACTGCATTTATTATATGAAAATTGAAAAGACCATGTGACTCTAACTGTAATAATCATTTTGTCAAAAATACCTTAACTTAATGCTTCACATTATTTTCAATCAATTTTGATATTGAGGATAAAGTGGGAATTCATAACATTTACTAGCACCATGCCATAAAAGTCAAATTTGTAATAAATAATTTTCCTACTCACTGACATTGAGAAATGAATGCGAGCCCATAACAATTGTACAAGGACGGATGTGAAAACAGTAGAAAAGCAGTAGAAGTAGACTATGTGGTCCAGAGAAGAAAGCGTGTCCTATTTTCTTACATGAATAAATAACTGTAGCAAAATTGGATAAGTTAAATGTAATGTGAAAAGTAATGTGACATAAATGAATAGTAATATTAAACCCTCTTTTTAAGAGGTGGTAGATATAAAGAATGCACCTTTCCCATAACACAGACTTTTCAAATCGCAAAGATCTTCGGAGTTCAGTACAAAGCCAGTGCCATGGTGAGGGAATTTCTGATAAGTGTTTTTCTTTCCCCTTGAAATGAAGGAGACCCTTTTTATCTTTCTTATATTTTCAACTTCAGGTTTTTTTTTTTTTTTTTTTTTTTTTTTTTTTGAGCTAAGAATTTTATCTGTACACCTACCTTGTTATGAGCTAGACAAGAAATTATATTTTGCTGATTTAAATTTTATAGAGAGGACAAAAAGTGTTGTTCTTGGAACTTTAATTTTAAAAATACACTCAAGTTATTTCGGTCCACATTTCAGCTACTACTCAGAACCAATGATTATCTTGTTCTTGATTGTTTTTCACTAAATCAACTTAAAGCCTGATTTGAAATACTTTTAGGTACAAAAATATCGTATTGGATAACATACAGAACTTCCATTACTAATCCATTATGGATTTTGATCTTCCTAACCGTGCAATCATTTTTTCAGAGACTAAAAATAAGTATATCATTCCAAGCTGCAAGAATACACACATACAGAACAGGAGAATTTTCGCCTTGTTGAAGATATAATCGTGCGCCCCAATAAATAACTGCAGATAGTTAATGGATGAAAAACATCGACTGTTAGGTTTAGAGGGGGAAAAAAATACTAAAATCTTGTTGATTACCACATGAACTAATCCACACGTAAAAGAAGTAAAATCTAAACTTTGCCAGGGTAGGAAAGAAGGAAAGATGGAGAAATTAGAGCCCCCCTTTAATCTTGGTATATATACTAATAATCTAAAAGAATTATACAAATCATAACAAAATGCCCATCGCTGGAACGAAGCCAAACCAAAAAGGCCCATTCAATAGGTCTTATCCAGTGTTAAAGTCAGTTTGGATAATTTTCGAGCCAAGCTTCCATTTCTGCCAACACTTCTATACAACCTCATTATACACTGTCACATACCTTTCACTATATACAAGTCGTCTCCCTCTGGCAATCACGAAAAACCACAACAATTTGCAGCCATCAAATATTCCACGTCCTACTCTCGAAGCTGTGAGGCACACCTGCGACAAGGGGGAGTCTCTTGCTTCATGTGTTTATAGTGTAGACCCGGTCACTTCTTCCATGAATGCGAGAGCTCAATCCAAGAGACCTCCCAAAAAAATAAATACCTTCTATCCTTCGATCATCCCTGATTAATTGAAGATCTCAAGCTTTCATCTGGTAATGTCCATGAAATCAAATGGCCACCGGTATCCCCGCTCAATAACTGTTTGAGGTCACCAGAAAGGTGGAGGGCAGTAACAGGAAACTTATGAAATTTTAAAACCTTATGTAGGACCAACCTGTACTCGGGAACTTTACCTCCAAGAGCTAGCCCTCCTGTCAAATTTCCAGTCTGTTTGATTTGGGCAGACTCCTCGCTTGAACAATGAACCATTTTCCAGACCTTAACGGCTCCACTTTGGTGACCCGAGACATACCAGTTAGTTTCCAACCAATCAGAGAAGGTAGAAGCTGTAAGTGAGAGAATGAAGTCGGATGGAAGTTGTGATGTGTTGACAATTGCAAGGCAGTCCCCGTTAATGCTCCAAACTGCAAGCATCACACCAGCTGCAGTCACTATTTCTCCCGTCAAGTCATTCACATATATAGCAGAAACAGGTGAAGGGAACTCGGGAAGTTGCCTAATGAAAGCCAAAGAGCTAAGATCCCATATGATGACAGTACAATCATCTGATCCGCTCACAATCATCATGTAAGGCTGGCTAACATGAAGGCACGTGATTTTACCCGAATGGGCACAAAGAGCCTTCTCCAACTGCAGGTGCCGAAGAACACGTGGTCCGTCTTTGCCAATTCTCCAAACACATACCAAACCATCATCTGCCCCTGTAACTAAAACCTGACCATCATGGCTTGCACTGGCACACTGGATTTGGTTGCCTCCATGAAGATTCTCATGAGTAGAAAGAAGCCTATCTTGATCATAGCTCACAAATCTCAAGCTACGATCCGGAAACCCCCATGCAACATATTTGGTATAAGTTCTGGGTTTCAGCAAGTTATTTGTACCGGCCACTAAAATCTTGTCAGCGACAGTGACAATTTGAGAAATAGAAGATGAGCTCTTACGAATATCATGAGGCACAAGAAATGTAGAGTGCTTGAGCGGATGAGGAGGAAGCTTTCTATCAGTTCGTCTTTTCACGTGGGGCTTCAAGAACAATTGTTTTGGCGTTTGTCCAAAGTGATTTATTTGTGCCAGAATAGAGGCTTTCATTGCAGGATCTGCAACAGAGTCTATATCAACACTGCCTTCATATGTATAGTGGTAGAAGACATTCACAGCTTCTTCGGCTGCCTAATAACACCACAAGAATGGTCAAGATAAGCCCGGCATAAAATAAAGGTGCCATTGGATTTAGCAAAAGAGTTCATACATACACGCCTCTCAAGAAGTTCACAGAATCAAAAAATATCCTGGTTCACATATTTATGCAGTGGACAGTGAAATATAAGGCAGTAATTACAGGGTAAAATTTCCAAGTGGCTATATCAAGGGAAAATATATAAAAATTGGGTGGACTCCATCTTATATCTGTATTGCAGTTCCAATGGGAAAAACACAGTTGTTGCCATTAAGAGGGAGAACTGATAAAATAGAAACAAGATAGTCACTAAGACAATTTTGGAACTCAGGAACAGAAAAAAGGATTATTCAGTTAACAAATTTTGGTAAATTGATGCTCCACCCACGTCTAGATGATTATGATACCAAATTGTGGAGGCAGAAAGATGGGGCACTCACCTTCCCTCTCTGTTTATATCCAAAGATGAGGTCTATCCAGTGATGCAGATTCTCTGAAACATAATCAGACTCCAGTGCTTCCCTGTGCTTCCTGATGAATTCCCTAGCACTGCCCATCGCCCATGGAGGTAATAACACGTCACCAACCTAGCAGAAAACGATAAGCTATTAGGATGCCTAGCCCCACAGACCAAAATGAAAGAAAAGGGGAAAAAATTGAACAGAGACAAAAACAACTCGAGCTCTAAAATTTCAAAGAACTAGACAAACCTTCTCTCCCGATTGTTTCTCACCCAAGTCAAGATTGAACCTGTTTTCCAGGAATTCTGGCAAATAGAAGAATTCTGGAACTAGTTCCTTGACATCCGATGTATTGCCTTTCCCAGCAGCACTCAACCAAGTATCTCGTACACTGTTAAAAAGACGATCAGCAAAAGGGGAAAAAATTGAACAGAGACAAAAACAACTCGAGCTCTAAAATTTCAAAGAACTAGACAAACCTTCTCTCCCGATTGTTTCTCACCCAAGTCAAGATTGAACCTGTTTTCCAGGAATTCTGGCAAATAGAAGAATTCTGGAACTAGTTCCTTGACATCCGATGTATTGCCTTTCCCAGCAGCACTCAACCAAGTATCTCGTACACTGTTAAAAAGACGATCAGCATGGTCAAATTGTCCCCCCTGCAGCTTCTGATTTTCAACACTGAATGGTGGCAGGCGTAAAAGGTAGAAAAGAACAATTCCAGCACTGGAATAATGAGAACCATAATGAAATTTGGGAACCTCTGGATCATCCCAGCTCTCATATCTGAGGTAATGATAATAACAAGAACAGATCAAGAATACAACAAATCAAATAAAAGAGGTTCATGTCCAAGAAAGAAACATGAAGTAAAAAATATAAAAGAAAGAGCTGGAAAGAAACTAGTAGCAAACAGGTTGATAGAAGTGCCAACCTCTTTCTGAACTCCTCTTCTCCTTCGGATGTTTGACAACCCATTGGTTTACCAAGGTTACGGAATGTTTTAGGGTCAGAAAAGTCCAGATTTTCACTCTCATAATCTGCCAAAACCCAGGGGAACACTGGATACTGGGTGAGATCACTGTACCCACGACCTGCCAGCGTGTTAAGATGCATGAGGTACTGGAAATTGCTAATTTCTCCATTTTGCCACCTCTTGGAAAAGGATTTGGCCATAACCTTAAAAAGACGGCTGCCCTCATTGCTTTCCTGTTTTGTTGACCCCGATATTGTTGTGTCTAATCTGTTGCACAAATATAAATGTACTGTCAAGCTCAAAATCTTCCAAGTTAAAATTATTGGCAAGACATTAAGTGCTGAAGCATAGCAATTGACGAGAGAAATATTTTAAGTCAGAAATAGAGGCAAATCAAGAAATTATAATTAATAGAATGCCAAGACTAGGAAATCAAACTTGTCATTGCAATATACCTTGATCTAATAAGAACGCTCATTCATCTTGTCAAACACGCGATATTAACTATATAAAAGCAAAACAAACATGTTCTAAAGTCTGAACATGTCCAAAACGAGAAAAGTTTCAGTGTATGTTGGTATAATGATCCTAATTATAAAATTATAGCTTATAAGAATTAAAAATGAATTTTTAAACATCTCGAAAGCTTAGAATTTAACAAAGAGAGATTATTATAACATCATAATACATTTTCTAACCTGAATAGCCATTTTTAATATTCTTTCTCAATATACAAGTAAAAGAATCAAAAACGGAAGTCTAAAATAAACTCCAAGGACATAGCTATCAAACTACAAAGCTAAGGCAGCTCCTCTAAACCGGTATTCACGCTCAGTAATAAGAGATGAAAGAAAGGAATCTTCCTGTATAGCCAGCTGTGTTCAGAAAGGCACTATCATTTATTTGTTCATTCTTTATACTTGTTTAAAATAAATCTTCATTTGAAAAATTAAGATACCTTATAGACAGCTGTGTTCAGAATGGCACCATCCTTGATTTGTTCATTCCTTATTCTTCTTTTATCAAATAAAGCTTAATTTCAACCATCCATACTTGGCAAACTGAATTATCTTTATGGATGATTCTCATAGGTCAACAAATCTTAATTTGAACCATCCATACTTGGCGAACTGAATTATCTTTATGGATGATTCTCATAGATTAACCTTGAAGAGTTTGTGCCTTCATAAATTAATTACAATGTTATTGTGACAAGCATCAGACACAAAAACTTCACTTTAAAATATCAAATGTTTCCTATAAGCTTCAATCCCCTGGTTGTCGCCTACTAAAGTTTTGTCTAATCCCCAAGTTCAAGCTCCTTAGCTTTCATTTATGATTGTGAAGTTTCGCTAGCAAGGATAAAAGTGATAACTGTCCCAATCCTCCCAGTTCCAGCAAGAGTAGGAAAGAAAGTGCAAAGACTTGTTGCACGGTGTTTGATTTCAGGGGACATAAATGGGTCTGAATTATCTGTTACATTACATAGACCAGTCTCATAAACTCTCATGATTGTGTTACTAGAAATGAAATTGAAACTGAACAAAATGTTAACTGGAAGCATGTATAGAACAATTTGCAATTTGTGACCATGTAGAGCATCAAAAGCAAAAGAAAAGAATATAGGTCAATGTTCCGCTCAATGAACTCTGAGGCAGTTTAACATTGATCAACAAATTCAGAAAAATCAATCATAACCTATGCTGTCATATTAGTGTTCCATGCAAAAGGAGAGAACTAATAAACATAAACAAAGAGCAGCATATGCAGACATCACACCTATAATTCAGTACTACGCACTATTCAGCGTAAAATAATATTTTTAATGATATAAACATCTATTGAGGTTCACCATTGGCACATATAAATGTCATATCGGGATAGAGACCAGAAACAAAGGAGGAACACACATAAGTCTTTAGAATCATACATCTGTGGAAAATAGAATTTTATAGAAATATTTTTAAAAACTATTAACATAAAAACCGGACAATAACTTCTTTTATCTTAACAACACAGGTGGTTTTGCCAAAAGCCACCAAATGCAACAGACAGGTACCAGCACATCATAATCACACTGACAGCGAAGTATCAGATTAACAGAGTACTATGGCGTATAAACATCAGCTATGTAACCGCCTAAAATAAATTGACCTTATAGTCTATCAAACAGATATCATTATTGTTGAGTAGCTATGCACAAAAAAACAGCAAAAGGTGTACAGAACCAATGGAAAAATCAAACACAAGGAACAAGATTATAAGCAAGAGGATTAAAGTAACATACATGCTGTTTCTTGGCAGATTCATGGCCATCAAATTTTTGAAAACTTCTTCTCTCTCCTTTTTGTGGAAAACCAGAAGGTCATTGCAACCATCCATGCTGAAAATCTCGATAGCAACGGGACGAAGTTGATAGTCACGCTTCAGAAGCTCGTGAACACTGTCAAGTTTCCACATATGCCAAAGATGGGGCACATTACCACTGGTACACACCTTTTCCTTTCCCCATGCACCACCATTATATGCCCATGCCCTACCCCCAGCATATACTTTCACTGTAGCACCCCAGGATGAAGTTGACTTGGAATTGGAATCGATAGAGAAATCTTTTTTCACACCCAAGGCCTGATCGATGACAGAGAGATCATCTTCACTCTCTTTTTCACATATACATCCAGAATCATCAATGTAAAAATTCTCAATGACGTATAGTGATAGTTCTCCAATCAGAAAAATACCATCATGCTTATCCAGATCCACCACTCTTTCACAGTTATACTTGTACTTGATTTTTTCAAGAGGTTCAAGATAAGGTCTAATCAAATATTCACCATTGTCGTTTAGTTCTTTGTCTGATTTGTCCTCTGCCACTCTCACTTCATCAACTTTGATTGAAGAAGATTGCCTTGGTGATCCTAGATCAGACTTTCCATACATACTGTCTGCTCTTTGAGTAGAGGCAGCACTGGACTTGATACCAAATTCAGCAGCTGAATGAAGACTTGCTTCATTTATACTACTATCACGATCATCATTCCATCCAACACCATTAAAAGCTACATCTTGAGCATCATCAAATTCTTTGGAAATTGATTCATCATACAGAACAGCATTAAAAGAATCTTCTTTTGTCTTATCATTTAGATGATTGAAAATAGGATCGAAGTCAGTATCAGAGGCATTGAGTTCATTTTCAGTTTTCTCCTTGAAAAGTTCTCCTTCTCCTAACTCAAATTGTCCATTCAGAATATTTTCAATAGAATCGATCTTTAATTTGCACCGCTCCAGCTTTTTGCGCATCCTGTATGGACCTTCGATGGGGCATAGTTGCCACTCAGGCTCTTCATTCAGGGAAGATTTACCAATCGGAAATATTCCTCTCTCATGCACAAGTTGCTGAAGATGAGTTTGCCATTCACTTTCAGCATGAAGGACCCATCCATACTTATCCTGACGAATGACTCTTAGTTCAGTAGCCATCACATCACGAACCAATTCAAGTGCGATTCTCCGTTCATTCACCTGTTCCCAATGTCTTAGGTCTAATTTTGAGGTGTCACGGGATTTTCTCCCCATTTCTCTCTTACGACGACTATCCATGCCTTTTATTCTCACACCAGGAAACTTTGTTGAACCTGTAATGAACTGTACCCACATTATGGCAGCACACTGTTCCAACACTTTATTGACAACCTGTTCAGAACAATGAAGCCACTCAAAAAATTCACATATATCTCCAGTCAAAAGCTTATCAAATCCACCATGTAGAACATCCAAAGGTGGCCCTTGATTTGGTTTCGAGACAAGCAAGTCTTCAAGTGTAGCCCTACGATGTACCAGAAGATACTTGAGAACATCAACAGCCATATTCCGTGCATTTTGTCTCTGATCATTAAGAAGAGAGATCAAATTTATACAGAGACAGCAATTAAGATCAGTGTCAAGATTACTAGGACAAAATATAAGTCGCCTGTGGGCAACCAGCAACTGTAGAATCGTGAAGATATCAACCCCTCCATCCTCTGATGATGAGTTAGGAGTCAATCTTTTCTTTTGTTCATTCCTCAAACCCAAGCGTGAAAGAAGATCATCTTCCCCAATGCTGATTAAGAATGATGGCAGGAAACAGAATAATATCATTCGGTTCATATTTTTAAAAAGTGCATGTATATAGGCATCAAGTTGCCTGCTTCCTCTTCCAATAGAAAGAATTCCTTTGCCGCTCGGAACTGCATCTTCAATCCGACCATCTTTGTTTGCCAATTGTAACATAGATAACAAGAAATCCAGAGTCTTCAATACACCAGCTGGCTGAGGAAAAGCTCCCATGTATACGCGATCCACTATCATCCAGCACAGTGCATCTAAGTTCAAGGACCAGCGGCTCTTATCAAGCTTTTTCTCATTTTCCTCATCATCCCGCAAGAGACGTCTTTCTAGGAAGTTCATTAATCTAGTAAGGCATAATCCCTGGAAAACTAAAACAGATTCAGCATCAACATAAAGAGGTGCACTTTCCAAAATAGTCTCCACCATTGGTGCAGCTTTCATTTGCTCAGTCACAAAGTCAGAAAGAATTTCTGCCATGAAATCTAAAAGAGCAGTAGCTCCAGCAGAACAAGGGCCACCTCCATAGCCAGAATCATCAACTTGGAGAAGAAGTGTCGGACTAATTGTGAGGAGTGTGTTTGAAGCATAAAGTCCCTGAGAACTGGACTTTAACAAGTCTGACGAGGAATCAATTTCATTCATAGATGTAGAAGACTCAACAGACGGAGTGGATGCAGACTGGCCTTTTGATTCATTTCGGCTGGCACCTCCCAACCAAGATGTCAATGCTAAAACTGGGGACGAAGAGGGAGTGAGTGGAATTCTCAAGTTAGATCTCTCAGATAAAATAGGAGATTCAACCATGGTGAAAGAAGCAGAACTCTGTGCATCAGCAGGGTGGATGTTATCTTGTGTGCTTTTCACATCACGGTAATTAAATTCGTTACTGCTAGAGGTGGCACTGGAGACCTGGTCAACTGCTTCAGCATCAACACTCAACACAGCTTGCACATCTTCTTTTACTGACTTATCCAATCTGTCCTGGGTTGAGACAACACTTATCTCCGATTTATCACCACCTATATTATTCGGGAAAACGGGCATATCTTCCAAACTAGCACTAACCTTCCCTTGAGGAAGGTTATCTATACTGATAGAGATCTTTAATGACTGTTCCTGTTCATTAGGCAAGCTAGAAAATGTATTCTGGGAACTACTAGTATCATCAGCATCATTTGAATTCTTGTCTTCCGTTTTTACGGTGAGTTCTCTTGCCAATGTTACAGCTTTGGCAGCCCTGAATAACAGAGAATAACCTATTCAGTTAACTAGAGATCAATTAAACACAGCCAGACATTTTGAAATTTTAAATGTATAATATATCAAATATGATAACCAATCTAATAGAATCAAAGGATGATAGTCAACAGGTATAAAGAGTGCACCTGACACAGGAAAAGTAGAGGTCAATACAGCTTTCAAGAAACTCATTCCGTCTGCAGACAGCTGAAAAGATGGGGCACATTTTCGCTAGATCAACCATAAATCTTAGTACCGAAGTGGCAGCAGCAGGTGCTGATGCCTCTCCGCCCATTAGGCGAGCAGCATAAGTTTTGTGCATCAGAGCTTCACCTTGAAGCTCTCCAGCCATGTCTAAATTTCCATCCACAAGCTCTGCCACAAGGCCAGCACCAACCTGAGAAAGATTGCCGGTTTGATGTGCAAGCATCGATTGCATGCATAACCTGTCAAATGTTGATTTTGCCATTGCAATCACAGATTCCAACAGTTCCACAAATTTCAACTCTCCACAGTTTCCATAACTTGGCATAAGGGCATGAAAGTCGAGCATACGGACTTCTGGTAATCTTGGATATACAGGCTTGCCAAAAATTAGACAAAACAAAATATAGTATATTTCAGGGGAGTCGTAAAAACTTGGAAGCACCCTTGCCAAACCTTGATAACCTCCGCTGGAGCGAAACTTAAGTGCAAATGTAGGAGAAGATGCAAGACATACACCTAAAAGAGTCATGACCCATCTCATACTGGTAGGATGAACAGCTTCGTCAAGAAAATAAGTAATTAGTTTTGATGACACAATTTTATGCCACTGCTCAAGTAACTCCTCAGATTGAATAGTCACCTGCAGATCAATTAGCATCTCAAGTAACATATTTCTTACAATTACATGCTTCCCCATTGATTCTCGCACAATTTGATGGTGGGAAGTCAGTTCAGGTGGATCAAATGTCATAATCACATACCGAACAACAAGTTCCAATTCAGAAGGAAGGAACCCATCCTCCAAGATGACCCCCAACAACACAACAAGCTTCTCCAATACAGGCACTTCAACATCACCCCTCTGTAGAGTCACAAGTAAATGCTGAACAAGGTTAATTCTGCGAAGAATCGTAAGGTTATGATTCCTATACCAATGCATGGAGACTAGATTCTCTAGAAATCCCAGTAAAGCAATCTGAATTGGAATTGGAGCAGTCACCCAGAGGGTCCAGTCCAACAAGATGTGTTCAACCATATCAGCATTTGACAAAACAATGCAATTAGATGTTTCAGTGGGCATATCGGTATTGTCCAACTCCGATACATGACTGAACGAATCTTTCTGTGCAGAGAAATCATCCATATCTCCGTGAGACCCAACTGATGAAAATTCATCATGGAACTTGGCCAAATTAAGATCCTCAAAGCTTACTTCACTAATAGTTGGAGCCGGTGCCGGGGAGCTCTGTGAGGTTCGAGTTTTCTTTGGTTCAGAGAAAGAAGCCTTGCATGCAGCAATCTGAAAAAAGATATCAAGAGACTGCATGTCAAACAATGACATTTTGCGATGAAGAAAAAGTGAAAGCAAGTGGTATCCTCTGTATTTCTGCATGTCTCGTATATTCTGAGGATTCTGATGAAGGGCACTTGCAAGCAGTGTCAAAGCCATGTGAAGCATGTCCCTCGTTTCAGCAGCTTCTACAAGAGCAAGGACAACAGCCATTCCACCAATAGAACGGATTGCATCACCAATGATGGAATGCTTACAGACATAAATATCCCCGAGAAGTCGACCAAAGCGTGGTATACCTGGGCAGAAATACACAAAAAATAAAATAAAATAAAGTAATTATAGCGAAATCAAGATAAATACAATTATGTCTGATTTTCAAATCAATCACGAGACTAAAGTTCACTAGATGAATGAAGTCAACTAACCCCCCATGGGAGAAG
>NW_019248500.1:0-2438 GCF_002742605.1 Olea europaea var. sylvestris | reverse complement strand
GAGAGGTTAAATCATTATCCAAAATCAAATTAAATACAGTAAAAGCAATCTATCTATATATGGTACAATTATAATGGTAATATAAACGTCAACTGTAATTTTCGATGAACTTCGTAATCTTATTCAATCTCATTGACAAAATCCATGACATTAACGGTTATAATATAGCTCTGTTTGTGCAATGGCATTACAATCTGGCAAATCCAAACTAGGAAAACAACAAGCAACAACTATCTAGACATGAAAGCAAAAATGGAAAAGGAAAAATCGAGTTATAACAAGAAGACAAGGATATCCGCCGAACATTGCAATTTGCAAGAAAGCAAATAATTAAACAAACCACAATGCAATCGTGGAAAGGAAAATTTACACACAGAAGTACTAGAATAAACTACGTTCCAAAAAATAAAGAATTAATAGACTAAACTAGCATTTAAAATGGAACGTGATAACTTCACTAGTAAAACAACCACCTCAAGCCGCCGTGCAGCTCTCGTCTCTTCACCATGCTTTTCATCTGCTAGTATAAGCTCCTCGTCATTGTTTAGCTGTAGTCTCTGATTGCCCATGTCAGGAGCAAGAAGCGCATTTAAGACATGGATGAGACAGCATAAGATCCCAGAGTCAAGGAAAGGTTGTTTTTCGATAGGCTGTAGACATGCAAGTAACTTGTGAGCTATACCAACATATAATGCATCCATATAACTGAAAGCATTCAGTGTCTTCAACAATTATGTCCATTTTTAACTAAGAGATGTCAATAAATCACTTAACATTTTTCACCGCAGATTCTCGCGTTCAACGGAAATATTGCATATTATTGTGTTTTGCAAATGCACATAGGATATAACACTAAATTAGTTTGATAAATATTACTGAAAAACATTATACTACTCAATCCTGGGATTGAATGTGCTAATTTCACTTTTGGAGATACATAAATACCCCCGTCACTTTTTTGATATATCGGAGGGTGAAATCAATTCCTTAAAATTTACAGTTCCATTTATAAATAAGTCGTTATCATGAAGAAAAAGATCATAGAGAAAAGCCTGTAAGATGGAATCCCATTCGAGCCAAATTACTGAGACTGGGACGGAGAGTAGGCACCACAGCAATGAGTGAATTTAAGTTATTACGATAAATGGAAAGTGAAATATAAATTAATTTGTAAAGCAAAAGTATAAAAAGAATAGAAAATCATATGTTAGTACATTCAATATGCATACCCCAGATACAAGGACTTCAACTGCATGTAATAAATTTGCTCCAGGCCTGATGCCATCCTGCTCAGAATTTAAAAAATTAAAAAAATTAAAAATAAAAAAAAAAATTAGCGACACGATAAAGAAGATTGAACAAGAAATGGAAACAGAGAATTTTTTTGCATATATAATCCAAGGAAAAACCTTTGTGATTGTAGAGAAAAAGTTCAAAACTCTCTCAACTTCCAAAGATCTTGTTTTACTGCTAAGTTTCAACTTTTCAATATCAGTTACAAACGCTCTTCCCACTACAAAAGAGAATATATGTGTCTCTACTAACCTGCAAAATGATAGTTAAGAAATTAACCTCTCTATTTCACCATGAAAGCGAGAATTCCAATGGAAAGAATTTAAGGATGAACTTAAGAAAGTTGACACGTATCTTACGGGTTATATTATACATGAAAACAAAGAGTTACTTATTGTGATAGTAACAAATACATAACTTTTTTGACGTTGAATGACTCAAATACCTTTAATGATTTAAAACATTACAAACATAGTAAAAGAATTATTTTAAATTTGGTCCTACTTTGTTTAGGTTCTAATTGACTTAACTATAAAAAATATAAACGATAACATAATAAAAATGAAATGATTTCATTCCGCGGAAAAAAACGTCAGCTGATTTATTAAAATTGAAAATAACTTAATACAAACATTTTATTATTTAATTATGTTCTAAAAGTAAATTTTTGTTATCTAACATAAATGTTAAGTATTGAATAATTAACTAACAAAATAATTTAGCACCAATATGATCTAATAAAGACCACCTAAGCCATTGTCAAATAACCTTATAAAACTAATTTGGTGATTTACTAAATATATCGAATATTATACTTAATATTCATCCAAAACATTAAAACACATTCTCATCAAACTTTGGAGGAGAAAGTGTTCCATTGTTTAATTCTATAAAACAAGCCAAATGTATTTTCCTTCATTGACAATTTCACTCTACTCATGTGCAACTATTGATAATAAACATAGAGTTGTTTATAAGTTAGTTTATCCAAAAATACACGTGTGAGAAAAGGTTGTAAATTCCAGTATCTGTAAAGATATACTCGTTAGGTTTTCTAGACGGGGAGTACATTGTTCATCAAAAGAAAGCACAACTATAGTGATCCTGGTACAAAATAACCAATTGTGAAAGACAAATGAAATCTC
>NW_019248499.1:0-1374 GCF_002742605.1 Olea europaea var. sylvestris | reverse complement strand
GTCTCACTAGTTAAACCATCATCACAAAAATTTGTTTCCACTGCTAATGGCACTTCAACTCCTGTTAATGGAGAAGGATCATTGCCCCTCACTAATAATTTGAGTTTAGATTCGGTTTTAATTGTTCCGTAGTTAAATTATAATCTTTTGTCAGTTTCACAAATAACCACTACCTTATCTTGTATTGTCATTTTTTGGCCTGACTCTTGTGTTTTTAAGGACATCCGAACAAGGCAGACGATTGGTTGTGGTATTAAGCGAGGGAAGTTATACTACCTTGACTTAACATCAAATAGTTCAAACAAGTTGCGTCAAGTTTTGGTATTAGATGGTTCTTAGGGAAGAAAAAATCTAACATCTGGTTATGACATCAACGTTTGGGACATGTCTCTTTTGGTTACTTGCATAAATTATTTCCTAATTTATTTGCAAAATGTGATATTTCAAGTTTTAAGTGTGATGTTTGTGAACTTGTAAAGAGTCGCCGTGTTTCTTTTTCATCAAGTTTAAATAAAAGCTCAGTTCCTTTCATGGTTATACATTCAGATGTTTGGGGGCATCCAATGTTCCTACATTAAGTGGATATCGTTGGTTTGTTGCTTTTATTGATGATTGTACAAGGGTAACATGGGTGTGTTTGATAAAGTCCAAAAGCGAAGTGAACTTGTTATTTTAACAATTTCATAAAATGATTTGTACTCAATACAACACACACACTCAGGTTCTTTGTAGTGACAATGGTGGAGAATACATGAATTCTGAATTTCAATATTACTTGAAAACCCATGAAATTATTCACCAGACTACTTGTCCCAATATACCCCAACAAAATGGGGTAGCTGAGCGAAAAAAACACCAATTGTTGGAGGTTGTTCGTGCTTTATTGATAGAAGCTCATATGCCATTGTCCTATTGGGGAGAAGCTCTTACATTTGCAGCCTATTTAATCAATTGGGTACCCTCTAGCATTATTGCCTTCCAAACTCCATCCCAGCCCTTGCTAAAGATGTTATCTTTCCTGCCACTTCAAACTTACCTCCTCATGTGTTTGGGTGTGTAGCATTTGTACACCTACATAAGCATCAACGTAACAAATTGGCACCTCGGGCATTGAGATGTGTCTTTCTTGGGTACGCTTCTCATCAGAAGGGGTATCGATGCTATCACCCACCAGCTAAACAAATGTTTGTCACACTGGATGTAGTTTTTCATGAAGACTCAATGTATTTTTCTTCTACGTCTGAACTTCAGGGGGAGCACCAGGAGGAAGTTCAGACTCTAGACTATGATGTTCGTATTTCTACAAAAGTTGCACCTAATAACCAGGATGTGAATGCAGTGGATATAAGTGGTATAAATTTGGATGCCAGTGGT
>NW_019248498.1:0-1374 GCF_002742605.1 Olea europaea var. sylvestris | reverse complement strand
CAATTGACACTTGACAACAATACAAGTGTCAAACAACGTGTCAAAAATCAGTGTACGAATAGCAAAGTTCAATCGGTAAGAACTTTGCGACACGTACACTATGGTGTACACTTTAGTTTACACTTTGCCACGTGACATTGCCCTGTTGGACAGGTCAAATTTCAATCAATTTTACCATCCAATTGACACTTGACAATAATGCAAGTGTCAAACAACGTGTCAAAAATCAGTGTACAAATAGCAAAGTTCAATCTGTAAGAACCTTGCAACATGTACACTATGGTGTGCACATTAGTTTACACATTGCCACGTGACATTACCCTACTAGATAGTTTAAATTTCAAACAGTTTTCCCATCCAATTGACACTTGACAACAATACAAGTGTCAAACAACGTGTCAAAAATCAGTGTACGAATAGCAAAGTTCAATCGGTAAGAACCTTGCTACATGTACACTATGGTGTACACTTTAGTTTACACTTTGCCACGTGACCTTACCCTGTTGGATAGTATAAATTTCAAACAGTTTTCCCATCCAGTCGACACTTGACAACAATGTAAGTGTCAAACAACGTGTCAAAAATTAGTGTACGAAAAGTGAAGTTCAAATGGTATGAACCTTGCTACACGTACACTTTAATTTACATTTCACCACGTGACATTACCTTGTTGGACAGTTTAAATTTCAAACTGTTTTCCCATCCAATTGACACTTGACAACAATGTAAGTTTCAAGCAACGTGTCGAAAACCAGCGTACAAATAGCAAAGTCCAATTGGTATGAACCTTGCTACATGTGTACTATGGTGTACACTTTACCACGTAACATTGCCCTATAGGATAGTTTAAATTTCAATCAGTTTTCTCATCCAATCGACACATGACAACAATACAAGTGTCAAACAATGTGTTGAAAATTAGTATACAACTGGTAACGTTCAATCGTAAAGGACCTTGCTACATGTACACTATGGTGTACACTTTTGTTTACAGTTTGCGACGTGACATTATCCTGTTGCATAGTTTAAACTTCAAACAGTTTTCCCATCCAATTGATACTTGACAATAATGCATGTACCAAACAACGTGTTAAAAATTAGTGTACAAATAGCAGCGTTCAATCGGTAAGAACCTTGCAACATGTACATTATGGTGTACACTTTAGTTTACACTTTACCACGTGACCTTACCCTGTTGGACAATATAAATTTCAAATAGTTTTCCCATCAAATCGACACTTGACAACAATGTAAGTGTCAAACGTGTCAATAATTAGTGTACGAATAGCGAAGTCCAAATGGTATGAACCTTGCTACACGTACACTTTAATTTACACTTCACCACGTGACATTACCCTGTTGGACAGTTTAAAT
>NW_019248497.1:0-1374 GCF_002742605.1 Olea europaea var. sylvestris | reverse complement strand
TCTTTAGTTAAAAAAAAAAAAAAAAAAAAAAAACCCTAAACCCTAAACCCTAAACCCCAAACCCCAAACCCTAAACCCTAACCCCTAAACCCTAACCCCTAAACCGCCCTCGAAAGAGCTCGGATGTTCAGTCGTGAGACCTAATCACCCATTGTGCATCCACTAAGGGATTTACCCAAACATCTCCTATAACACCAATATCAGATTCATCCCCCAACTCAATAGATCTGAGTTTGAAAAATCATGGCACGAATCCCAAGGTCGTCGAAACACCCACTTCTAATCAGAATTTGGATATGGGACCATCACCAATGATTCCAGAAGGGCCGAAAACCCTGGGGGTGGTAGAGATTTCGTCCAAATCGCCCGAAATTG
This sequence comes from Olea europaea var. sylvestris, assembly GCF_002742605.1. NCBI lineage: Eukaryota > Viridiplantae > Streptophyta > Magnoliopsida > Lamiales > Oleaceae > Olea > Olea europaea. The sequence continues at coordinate 999 of NW_019248497.1, read as the reverse complement.
ACAGATCGAATCCCGAGGGGTCGAAAACTGATTTTTCAATTAACCCTTCCAGAGAGCTCAAACAGGGACACACGTCAGACCATCGGATTACCCATGAAAAGGCGAACCTTCGACTAAAAAATCATCCAATTACGACGTCGGACGCGCCCTTACCGGAGATCGCAATTTCCGGCCAGTCACTCGAAAAATCGCAGATTTCGGCCAATCCTGAACTCATTTCGGAAAACGGAACATACCGTGATGATCAGCATGAAATTCCGCATCTGCCTGTGAAAAATTATAAATTTCTGACACCGTTGGAAAATCGCCGCCGGTCAACGGCCGGCGCGTGGTGGTCACGCGCCGGTGACACTTCACCAAAATGTGGGGAATTTTGTTACGGACCCAATTCCATCATCGGTTTTTCCACATGAGGCCCAGACAGTGCTCAATCAGGGCTGAAAGACCTATGCTACTGCAGTTTCTGGCCGTCCGGGCCTATCTCAAGCTGAACGGAGTTCACGAAAGTCGTTTGCATCGGTTATACGGGGTATAGATGACTCTTCCACTGCTGGGTTTGCTGCTAAAGAACCCTTTATACATATGGGTGAGCCGGCAATAGTTTTGACTGAGTCCGAGGAGGCTACACTCGCTGATCCTTACAAGTATACACTTGTGGGGAAATTTCCACATCGCAAGCCAACCATGAGGAAGGTACATGAGATTTTTTCTAAGTTTGGGTTCCATGGTTGTTTCGAGGTGGGATTGATTGACACAACACACATTCTTATACACCTTACACATGAGGAGGATTACAGCAGGCTTTTTCTTAAACCTTCATGGTATATTGATGGTTGTCCGATGAGAGTCCTTAAGTGGACATGTGACTTTACACCTGAGCAACAGACTCCGATAGTTCCCGTATGGGTATCGTTCTCTCTGCTTCCAGTACATTTACGTGCGAAGGAGTTCCTTTTCGCCTTATCTGGGGCAATAGGAATGCCCTTGAGAATTGATGAG
>NW_019248496.1:1186-1374 GCF_002742605.1 Olea europaea var. sylvestris | reverse complement strand
GACAGGTTGATCGGGAACAAAAATCGCGGCGGGGGCAATTTCGTCATTTTTCTCGACTGTGTCGGAATTGGCTAAAATATGACGGGTTTATCGGAAACAGAAATCGCGTCGGGGGCAATTTCGTCATTTTTCTCGACTGTGTCGAAATTGGCTAAAATTTGACTGGTTGATCGGAAACAAAAACCGCG
>NW_019248496.1:731-1033 GCF_002742605.1 Olea europaea var. sylvestris | reverse complement strand
TCGGAATTGTCTAAAATTTGACAGGTTGATCGGGAACAAAAATCGCGCCGGGGGCAATTTCGTCATTTTTCGCGACTGTGCCGAAATTGGCCAAAATTTGACAGGTTGATCGGGAACAATAACCGCGACGGGGGTAATTTCGTCATTTTTTTCTCGACTGTGTCGGAATTATCTTAAATTTGACAGGTTGACCGGAAACAAAAACCGCGTCAGGGGCAATTTCGTCATTTTTCGTGAATGCGTCGGAATTGGCTCAAATTTGACAGGTTGATCGGGAACAAAAACCGCGTCAGGGGCAATTT
>NW_019248496.1:0-403 GCF_002742605.1 Olea europaea var. sylvestris | reverse complement strand
GTAACAAAAATCACGCCGGGGGCAATTTCGTCATTTTTCTCGACTGTGTCGGAATTGTCTAAAATTTGACAGGTTGATCGGGAACAAAAATCGCGCCGGGGGCAATTTCGTCATTTTTCGCGACTGTGCCGGAATTGGCCAAAATTTGACAGGTTGATCGGGAACAAAAACCGCGACGGGGGCAATTTCATCATTTTTCTCGACTGTGTCGGAATTAGCCTAAAATTTGACAGGTTGACCGGAAACAAAAATCGCGCCGGGGGCAATTTCGTCATTTTTCGAGAATGAGTCGAAATTGGCTAAAATTTGACTGGTTGATTGGGAACAAAAATCGCGCCAGGGGCAATTTCGTCATTTTTCGCTACTGTGTCGGAATTGGCTAAAATTTGACAGGTTGATCGGA
>NW_019248495.1:0-1374 GCF_002742605.1 Olea europaea var. sylvestris | reverse complement strand
CACTCCCAAATCCAAAAGAAGCCCTAAAATCTCTCTATTCCCTCTCCCTCTCCCTCTCCCTCCCTCTCGCTTTCGCTCTCACTCAAGCTCCGAAAGCTTGCGAATAATTGTACTGGATTATAAGAGTTCATGGTGTTCCACGCTGTCAGTGGGGCCATTGGATCTGGACTTGAATTTTTTTTTGCTTGAGAGGCTTTCTGTTGAATGGTAAGAAATCAAAGTTGGGGTTCACTATTTACCCATCCTCGTAAGTTTCGACTGCTGTGGTTGAGCCATACAACTCTGTTCTCTCGACCCACTCTTTGTTGGAGCACACTGATGTTGCCGTGCTTCTTGACAATGAGGTGATCGATGATATTTGCCGCAAGTCACTTGACATTGAGAGGCCAACATATACTAATCTGAACATACTCATCTCTCAGGTGATCTCTTCTTTGACTACATCTCTGCTATTTCTTCTTTGCTGACACTATTTAATGATTTGGAGCATGTTGTATTGATGAAATTTTTTTACCTTATAAGTTCCAATCCCGTCCCACTATTAGAGAATTTTGTGAGAAACCAACTTCTAAATTGGTTGTGATTTCTGCTCTTTAGTGTCTCAGTTGAATTTTATCTATGCTGTGGTAATTAGTTTTGTAAATTTTGAGGCTCTGGGACTATATTAGTGATGCTTTACACCCAAAAATGAATAACTTTAATCTTTAATAACAAGTTGTCCTAAACCGACCAACCTAACCCAACCCGATCGATACTTGATTGGGTTGGGTTAAATTTCGACCAAACCGATCATGTTGGGTTGGGTTAGGGTTGGGGCGAAAATCGACCCCACCCAACCCACGCCCACCCCTATCTGGGGCGAATTTGTGGCTAAAGGAGAAGGAAGGGGCCGCCGACTGGCGATTGAGGATTGGATGAAGTTGAAGGGAATGGAACAGCAGGTCGGCAGCGTAACAACATTTTCTGTGGAATGTGAGCTATTTCTCTTCTCTATTTTTTTTATGCCACTGCATCCATGATTTATCATCTATGTTATGTGATTTGTGAATTGTGAATGTTGAGTTTGAGTTGAGTGTTGACTTGGACTGTTCACTATTGCAGTGTTGTTTGTTACCTGTTGGAACTTGGAAGACGAAGTTGGAAGTACTTAGAACTTAGGTTTGGTCGTTTAGGTCAATTTGAAAAAATATTTGATTTTTGGGTGTTCTTCTAAGTCAAGATTTGCTGTTGTTGGGTTTATTTGTATTCCAAGAAAATCACATGGTGATCAGGCGACAATATTGAATAACCCCAATAACTTCCCAAACATTGAGACCAAAAATTACAGTATTCTTAGAGAGTTTCGCATTCAGATCAGAAGCCATATTTAGGAAG
>NW_019248494.1:0-1374 GCF_002742605.1 Olea europaea var. sylvestris | reverse complement strand
ATAGAGAACAAAAACCGCGCCAGGTGAATTTCGTCATTTTTCGCAACCGTGTCGGAATTGGCTAAAATTTGACAGGTTGATCGAAAACAAAAATCGCTCCTGGGGCAATTTCGTCATTCTTTGCGACGATGTCGAAATGGGCTGAAATTTGACTTGTTGATCGGAAACAAAATCCGCGCCGAGGATAATTTCGTCATTTTTCGCGACTGTGTCGGAATGGACTGAAATTTGACCGGTTGATCGGAAACAAAAATCGCGCTGAGGTCAATTTCGTCATTTTTCGCGATTGTGTCGGAATGGGCTCAAATTTAACAGGTTGATCGGGAACAAAAACCGCGCCGGGGGCAATTTCGTCATTTTTTGCAATGGTGTCGGAATGGGCTAATTTGACTGGTTGATCGGGAACAAAATTCGCGCCGGGCGATTTCGTCATTTTTCGCGACTGTGTCGGAATTGGCTAAAATATGACAGGTTGATCAGAAACAAAAACTGTGTCGGGGTCAATTCCGTAATTTTTCGCGACGGTGTCAGAATCGGCTAAAATTTGACAGGTTGATTGGAAACAAAAATCGCGCCTGGTGAATTTCGTCATTTTTCGCAACTGTGTCGGAATTGGCTATAATTTGACTGGTTGATCGGAAACAAAAATCGCGCCGGGGACAATTTGGTCATTTTTCGCGACTGTGTCGGAATTGGCTAAAATTTGACATGTTGATCGGAAACAAAAATCGCGCCGGAGGCAATTTCGTCATTTTTCGCTACTGTGTCAGAATGGGCTCAAATTTTACAGGTTGATAGAGAACAAAAACCGCGCCAGGTGAATTTCGTCATTTTTCACAACCGTGTCGGAATTGGCTAAAATTTGACAGGTCGATCGGAAACAAAAAGCGCGTGTGGGGCTATTTCGTCATTCTTTGCGACGATGTCGAAATGGGCTAAAATTTGACTGGTTGATCGGAAACAAAATTCGCGCCGAGGATAATTTCGTCATTTTTCGCGATTGTGTCGGAATGGACTGAAATTTGACAGGTTGATCGGAAACAAAAATCGCGCTGAGGTCAATTTCGTCATTTTTCGCGACTGTGTCGGAATGGGCTCAAATTTAACAGGTTGATCGGGAACAAAAATCGCACCGGGGGCAATTTCGTCATTTTTTGCAATGGTGTCGGAATGGGCTAATTTGACTGGTTGAGCGGGAACAAAATTCGCGCCGGGCGATTTCGTCACTTTTCGAGACTCTGTCGGAATTGGCTAAAATTTGACAGGTTGATCAGAAACAAAAACTGCGTCTGGATCAATTCCGTCATTTTTCGTGACGGTGTCGGAATGGGCTAAAATTTGACAGGTTGATCGGGAACAAAAATCGCGCCGGGG
>NW_019248493.1:0-1374 GCF_002742605.1 Olea europaea var. sylvestris | reverse complement strand
TTACACCAGGCGCGATTTTTGTTCCCGATAAACCTGTCAAATTTGAGCCCATTCCGACACAGTCGAGAAAAATGACGAAATTGTCCCCCGCTCGAATTTTATTTCAGATCAAACTGTCAAATTTAAGCCAATTCCGACACAGTCGAGATAAATGACGAAATTGCCTCCGGCGCGGTTTTTGTTCCGATCAACAAGTCAAATTTTAGTCAATTCCGACACAGTCGCAAAAAATAACGAAATTACACCCGACGCGGTTTTTGTCCTCGATAAACCTGTCAGATTTCAACCAATTTCGACACAATCGAGAAAAATGGCGAAATTGCCCCCGGCGCGACTTTTATTTCAGATCAAACTGCCAAATTCCAGCCAATTCCGACAGTCGAGAAAAACGACGAAATTGCCCCCGGCTCGATTTTTGTTTCCGATCAACCGGTCAAATTTTAGCCAATTCCGAAACAGTCGCGAAAAATGACGAAATTGCCCCGGCGCGATTTTTGTTTCCGATCAACCTGTCAAATTTAAGCCCATTCCGACACAGTCGAGATAAATGACGAAATTGCCCCCGACGCGATTTTTGTTTCCGATCAACCTGTCCAATTTGAGCCCATTCCGACACAGTCGAGAAAAATGACGAAATTGCCCCCGGCGCGACTTTTATTTCAGATCAAACTTCCAAATTTCAGCCAATTCCGACACAATCGAGAAAAATGACGAAATTGCCCTCGGCGTGATTTTTGTTTCCGATCAACAATTCAAATTTCAGCCAATTCCGACACTGTCGCGAAAAATGATGAAATTGCACCCGGCGCGATTTTTGTCCCCGATAAACCTGTCAAATTTCAGCCAATTCCGACACAGTCGAGAAAAATAACGAAATTCCCTTCGGCGCGATTTTTGTTTCCGATCAACCAGTCAAATCTTAGCCAATTCCGACACAGTCGCGAAAAATGACGAAATTACACCAGGCGCGGTTTTTGTTCCCGATCAACTTGTCAAATTTGAGCCCATTCCGACACAGTCGAGAAAAATGACGAAATTGCCCCCGGCGCGATTTTTACTTACGATCAACCTGTCAAATTTGAGCCCATTTCGACACAGTCGAGAAAAATGACGAAATTGCCCCCGGCGCGGTTTTTGTTTCCGATCAACCTATCAAATTTTGGCCAATTCCGACACAGTCGCGAGAAATGACGAAATTGCCGCCGGCGCGATTTTTATTTCCGATCAAACTGCCAAATTTAAGTCAATTCCGACATGGTCGAGAAAAACGACGAAATTGCCCCCGGCACGATTTTTGTTTCCGATCAACAAGTCAAAATTTAGTAAATTCCGACACAGTCGCGAAAAACGGCGAAATTACACCCGGCGCGATTT
>NW_019248492.1:0-1374 GCF_002742605.1 Olea europaea var. sylvestris | reverse complement strand
TTGGAAATGGCCCGCGAAATTGGACTCGGGCACAAACTCGGGATCACTGGATTTTAGCCAAATTCCTTCGTTTGGGCCTCCGAATAATTAATTTTCTTATTAATTATGCCAGCTTGAAGAAGTGCTGGACAGAAAATTAACAAAGAAAAATTGCACCAGGGGCAATTTTGTCATTTGTCGCGACGGTGTCGGAATGGGCCGAAATTTGGCAGGTTGATTGGAAATGTCCCGCGAAATTGGACTCGAGGCACAGACCCGGGATCACGGGATTTTAGCCAAATTCCTTCGTTTAGGCGTCCGAATAATTTCAATCCATATTAATTATGTTAGGTTGAAGAAGTGTTGGACAGAAAATTAACAAAGAAAAACCGCACTAGGGGCAATTTTGTCATTTTTTGGGACGTTGTCGGAATTGGCCGAACTTTGGCAGGTTGATTGAAAATGGCCCACGAAATTGGAATGGGGACACAGGCCCGGGATCACGGGATTTTAGCCAAATTCCTTGTTTTGGGGCTCCGAAAAATTAATTTCCGTATAAATTATGTCCGGTTGAAGAAGTGCTGCACAGAAAATTAACAAACAAAAACCGCATCGGAGGGAATTTTTTCATTTGTCGCGACGGTGTCGGAATGGGTTGAAAATTGACAGGTTGATTGGAAACGACAAGCGGAATCGGATTGGGGGCACAGACCTGGGATCACGGGATTTTAGGCAAATTCCTTCGTTTGGGCCTTCGAAAAATTAATTTCCATATTAATTATGTCAGGTTGAAGAAGTGCGGGATAGAAAATTGACATACAAAAACCGCACCAGGGGCAATTTAGTCATTTGCCACGACGGGGTCGGAATGGGCCGAAATTTGGCAAGTTGATTGGAAATGGCCCGCAAAATTGGACTCGAGGCAAAGACTCCGGATCACGGGATTTTGGCCAAATTCCTTTGTTTGGGCCTCTGAATAATTAATTTCCGTATTAATTATGTGAGGTTGAAGAAGTGGTGGAGAGAAAATTAACAAAGCAAAACCGCATTAGGGGTAAATTTGTCATTTGTCGCGACGGTGTCGGAATGGGCTAAAATTTGGCAGGTTGATTGGAAACGGCCTGCGAAATTTGACTTGGGGCACAGACTCGGGATCTCGAGATTTTTTCCAAATTCCTTCGTTTGGGCCTTGAAATAATTAATTTTCGTATTAATTATGTCAGGTTGAATTAGTGCTGGACAGAAAATTAACAAAGAAAAACCACACCTAGGGCAATTTTGTCATTTATCGCAACAGTGTCGGAATTGGCCGAAATTTGGCAGGTTGATTGGAAATGGCCTGCAAAATTGAACTCGGGGCACAGACCAGGGATCATGGGATTTAAGCCAAATTCC
>NW_019248491.1:0-1374 GCF_002742605.1 Olea europaea var. sylvestris | reverse complement strand
AACGAAAAGAAAAACAAAAGGTTTGCAAAATTCTTCAAAGGTACAATCTTTATCACAATTTCTATCTAAACACAAAGGGATCCTCGGTGGGAATCGAAATAATTTTAATTTTCCGCTGTGCATGTATATGTAGATTCCCAACAGTGGTATCAGAGCCTATTTTGTATTTGTTTAGAAATTGTTTAATATATTTATGCAATCAAAAGTTGATTGCTATTCATCTTTTATGTTTCTAGCAATTGAAGAAAATTTAGTTTTCTTAATTTTTGAAATCTAATTTCGTTTAAAAAAAAATAAAAAAAATAAAAAATAAAAAATAAAAAAAATGGAAAGGAAAGGGAACTGCCGATGGAGCCGGGGGCAATTGTTGCCGTTGACAAGGCTGGCCGCATGTTGCCGCGCGCTGCGACAAAGGCGCTTGCCTCTAAGGCAGAAGTGAGCGCCGCTGCTGCAGATTTTGCAGCAGCAGCTGTTGTTGCTCGATGCAGGCAGCTTCAGGCCGTCGCTGTTGGACAGCGGCAGCCTCCGCCGCATGAGCCAAGGGGCAACCCCAACAGCGGCGGCCTCCGCCGCATGAGCCAAGGGGCAACGACACCGTCGCTAAAATAACCGCCCCTAAAATTATTAATGGCGAGGGAAGATCTCTAGGGTTTTTACAAACATTTTTTTGGGCGTTTGGAGGAGGGGGCCTCGTTTGCAATTTCTGAAATTACAGGCCCCCGCCTACAAATATGGTATTACGCGTCAAATTATTAATTTTAATTGAGGGTCATTTTTGGCAATACTTCATATTATGGACCCCTGCCTGCAATTATGTAAAAGGGGTCAATGTGTAATCTTAAAATGGAGGGCTCCTATGCAAATTCAGAATTTGAGGGGCATATTAATAAATTTTAATTGTGTCAAATTGCAATTTCCAAAATGGAATTATATTTTAAGCGAGTTTGACCTACAAATTTAATTTTGACCCAAATTAAAAATTTATTTAAAATTGACGGCATTTTATATTTTCGTTAATATTGGATTTTCACTTAAATATTAAACTTTGACCCTAAATTAAATTTTATTTTATTTAGGAGTTTTATCCTAAATTAAAATCTTAATTTAATTTAAGTTAGAATGGATTCTAATTTAGTGTTTAATTAAAATTTGATTTTAATTAAATTATTCACCCGAATATATTCTTATAATTAGAATTGGATTCTAATTTCACATTTAATTAAAATTTGATTTTAATTAAAATGTCTCGCCCTAAATTTATTCTTGGAATTAGAGTTGGACTTTGATTTGATATTTAATTAAAATTTTGATTTTAATTAAATTAATTCGCCCTAAATATTGGAATTAGAGTTAGACTCTAATTTTGCTATTTAA
>NW_019248490.1:0-1375 GCF_002742605.1 Olea europaea var. sylvestris | reverse complement strand
GTTTGGGCCTCCGAATTACTAATTTCCTTATTAATTATGTCATGTTGAAGAAGTGCAGGACAGAAAATTAACAAAGCAAAATAACACCAGGGGTAATTTTGTCATTTGTCGCGACGGTGTCGGAAAGGGCCGAAATTGGGCTGGTTGATTGGAAACAGCCAGCGAAATTGTACTTGGGGCACAGACCCAGGATCGCGGGATTTTGGTCAAATTCCTTCGTTTGGGCCTCCGAATAATTAATTTCCTTATTAATTATGTCATGTTGAAGAGGTGCAGGACAGAAAATTAACAAAGCAAAACAGCACGAGGGGCAATTTTGTCATTTGTCGTGACGGCGTCGGAATTGCTGAAATTTTACAGGTTGATTGGAAACGAGCCGCGAAATTGGACTCGGGGCACAGACTCGGGATCACGGGATTTTAGCCAAATTCCTTCGTTTGGGCTTCCGAATAATTAATTTTCGTATTAATTATGTCAGGTTGAAGAAGTGTTGGATAGAAAATTAAAAAAGAAAAACCGTACCAGGTGTTATATTGTCATTTGTTGCGACAGTGTCAGAATGGGCCATAATTTGGCTTGTTGATTGGAAACGGCCCGCGAAATTAGACTTGGGGCACAGACCCGGGATATGGGATTTTAGCCAAATTTCTTCGTTTGGGCCTCCGAATAATTAATTTTCGTATTAATTATGTCAGGTTGAAGAAGTGCCGGACAGAAAATTATAAAAGAAAAACCACACCAGGGGCAATTTTATCATTTGAGGCAACGGTGTTGGAATGGGCCGAGATTTGGTACGTTGATTGGAAACGGCCCGCGAAATTGGACTCAGGATAGAGGTCCAGGATCACGAGATTTTATTCAAATTCCTTCGTTTGGGCCTCCGAATAATTAATTTCCGTATTAATTATATCAGGTTGAAGAAGTGCTGGACAGAAAATTAACAAAGAAAAACCACACCAGGGGCAATTTTGTCATTTGTCGCGACAGTGTGGGAATGGGCCAAAATTTGGCAGGTTAATTGGAAATGACCCGCGAAATTAGACTCGAAGCACAGACCCGGGATCACGGGATTTTAGCGAAATTCCTTTGTTTGGGCATCCGAATAATTAATTTCCAGATTAATTAGGTAAGTGCGGGACAGAAAATTAACAAAGAAAAATCGCACCAGGGGCAATTTTGTCATTTGTCGCGACGGTGTCGGAATGGGACGAAATTGGGCTGGCTGATTGGAAACGGCTAGCGAAATTGGGCTCGGGGAACAGACTCGGGATCGCGGGATTCTGGTCAAATTTCTTCGTTTGGGCCTCCGAATTATTAATTTCCTTATTAATTATGTCATGTTGAAGAAGTGCAAGATAGAAAATTAACAAAGCAA
>NW_019248489.1:167536-172595 GCF_002742605.1 Olea europaea var. sylvestris | reverse complement strand
GCCTAAATGAAGGAATCTGGCTAAAATCCCGTGATCCCGGTTCTGTGTACCGACTCCAATATCTGGGGCCATTTCCAATCAACTTGCTAAATTTCGGCCCAATTCGACACCGTCGTGACAAATGACAAAATTGCCCTTGGTGTGATTTTTCTTTGTTAATTTTCTGTCCAACACTTCTTCAGCCTGACATAATTAATGCAGAAATTAATTATTCAGAGGCCTAAACGAAGAAATTTAGCTAAAATCCCGTTATCCCAAGTCTGTGCCCCGACTCCAATTTCTGCGGCCATTTCCAATCAACCTGCCAAATTTCAGCCAATTTCGACACCGTCGCGACAAATGACGAAATTGCCCTTGGTGCGATTTTTCTTGTTTAATTTTCTGTCCAACACTTCTTCAGCCTAACGTAATTAATACGGAAATTAATTATTCAGAGGCCTAAATGGACGAATTTGGCTAAAACCCGTGATCTCGGGTCTATGCCTCGACTCCTATTTCTGGGGCTGTTTCCAATCAACCTGCCAAATTTCGGCCCATTCCGACACCGTCGCGACAAATTATAAAATTACCCCTGGTGCGATTTTGCGTTGTTAATTTTTTGTCCAACACTTCTTTAACCTGACATAAGTAATACGAAAATTAATTATTCGGAGGCCAAAATGAAAGAAATTTGGCTAAAATCCCGTGATCCCGAGTTTGTGCCCCGAGTCCAACTCTCGGGCCGTTTCCAATCAACCTGCAAAATTTTGGCCCATTCCGACACTGTCGTGACAAATGATAAAATTGCCCAGGTGCGGTTTTTCTTTGTTAATTTTCTGTCCAAAACTTCTTCATCCCGACATAATTAATACGGAAATTAATTATTTGGAGGCCTAAACGAAGGAACTTGGCTAAAATCCGGTGATCCCTGGTATGTGCCCCGAGTCCAATTTCTCGGGCCATTTCCAATCAACTTGCCAGATTTCGGCCCATTCCGAAACCGTCGCGACAAATTATAAAATTGCCCCTCGTGCGGTTTTACGTTGTTAATTTTCTGTCCAACACATTATCAACCTGACATAATTTATACGGAAACTAATTATTCGGAGGCCTAAATTTAGGAATTTAGCTAAAATCCCGTGATCCCAGGTCTGTGCCCCGAGTCTAATTTCTCGGGCCTTTTACAATCAACATGCCAAATTTCGGCTCATTCTGACATCGTCGCGACAAATGACGAAATTGCCCAGGTTCGATTTTTCAATGTTAATTTTCTGTCCAACACTTCTTCAACCTGACATAATTAATACAAAAATTAATTATTCGTAGGCGTAAAAGAAAGAATTTGGCTAAAATCCTGTGATCCCGGGTTTGTGCCCCGACTCCAATTTCTGGGGCCGTTACCAATCAACTTGTAAAATTTTGGCCCATTCCGACACCATCACGACAAATGACAAAAATACCCCTGGTGCGATTTTGCGTTGTTAATTTTCTGTCCAACACTTCTTCAACCTGACATAGTAATACGGAAATTAATTATTCGAAGGCCTAAACGAAGGAATTTGGCTAAAATCCCGTGATCCCGGGTCTGTGCCCCGACTCCAATTTCTGGGGCCGTTTTCAATCAACCTGCCAAATTCGGCCCATTTCGACACCGTCGCGACAAATGATATAATTGCCCCTGGTGCGGTTTTTCTTTGATAATTTTCTATCCAACACTTCTTCAGCTTGACAAAATTAATACGGAAATTAATTATTCAGAGTCCTAAACGAAGGAATTTGGCTAAAATCCCATGATCCCGGGTATGTGCCCCGAGTCCAATTTCTCGGGCTGTTACCAATCAACCTGCCAAATTTCGTCCCATTCCGACACCCTCGCAACAAATCACGAAATTGCCCCTGGTGCGGTTTTTCTTTGTTAATTTTCTGTCCAACACTTCTTCAACCTGACATAATTAATATGGAAATTAATTATTCGGAGGCCTAAACGATGAAATTTGGCTAAAATCCCGTTATCCCAGGTCTATGCCCTGACGCCAATTTCTACGGCGATTTCCAATCAGCCTGCCAAATTTCGGCCCATTCCAACATCGTCGCGACAAATGACGAAATTGCCCTTAGTGCGATTTATCTTGTTTAATTTTCTACCCAAAACTTCTTCAGCCTAACATAATTAATACGAAAATTAATTATTCTGATGCCTAAACGGACGAATTTGGCTAAAACCCATGATCCCGGGTCTGTGCCTCGACTCCTATTTCTGGGGCCGTTACCAATCAACCTGCCAAATTTTGGCCCATCCCGACACCGCCGCGACAAATTATAAAATTGCCCCTGGTGCGATTTTGGGTTGTTAATTTTCTGTCCAACACTTCTTTAGCCTAACATAATTAATACGGAAATTAATTATTTGGAGGCCAAACAGAAAGAAATTTGGCTAAAATCCCGTGATCCTGGGTTTGTGCCCCGAGTCTAACTCTCGGGTCGTTTCCAATCAACCTGCGAAATTTCGGCCCATTTCGACACCGTCGCGACAAATGATAAAATTGCCCAGGTGCAATTTTTCTTTGTTAATTTTCTGTCCAACACTTCTTCAACCTGACATAATTAATACGGAAATTAATTATTTGGAGGCCTAAACGATGAAATTTGGCTAAAATCCCGTTATCCCGGGTCTATGCCCCGACTCCAATTTCTACGGCGATTTCCAATCAGCCTGCCAAATTTCGGCCCATTCCGACACCGTCGCGACAAATGACGAAATTGCCCTTGGTACGATTTTTCTTGTTTAATTTTCTGTCCAACACTTTTTCAGCCTAACATAATTAATACAGAAATTATTATTCGGAGGCCTAAATGGACAAATCTGGCTAAAACCCGTGATCCCGGGTCTGTGCCTCGACTCCTATTTCTGGGGCCGATTCCAATCAACCTACCAAATTTCTGCCCATTCCGACACCGTCGCGGCAAATTATAAAATTGCACCTGGTGTGATTTTGCGTTGTTAATTTTCTGTCCAACACTTCTTTAACCTGACATAATTAATACCGAAATTAATTATTCGGAGGCCGAAAAGAAAGAAATTTGGCTAAAATCCCGTGATCCCGGGTCTGTGCCTCGAGTCCAACTCTCGGGCCGTTTCCAATCGACTTGCCAAATTTCAGCACATTCGACACCATCGCGACGAATGATAAAATTGCCCAGGTGCGGTTTTTCTTTGTTAATTTTCTGTCCAACACTTCTTCAACCCAACATAATTAATACGGAGACTAATTATTTGGAGGCTTGAACGAAGGAACTTGGCTAAAATTCGGTGATCCCGGGTATGTGCCCCGAGTCCAATTTCTCGGCCCGTTTCCAATCAACTTGCCAAATTTTGGCCCATTCCAAAACCGTCGTGACAAATTATAAAATTGCCCCTGGTGCGGTTTTACGTTGTTAATTTTCTGTCCAACACATTATCAACCTGACATAATTAATACAGAAATTAATTATTCAGAGGCCTAAATTTAGGAATTTGGCTAAACCAATCAACCTGCCAAATTTCGTCTAATGACGAAATTGCCCCAGGTTCGATTTTTCTTTGTTAATTTTCTATCCAACACTTCGTCATCTTGACAAAATTAATACGGAGATTAATTATTCAGAGGCCTAAATTTAGGAATTTGGCTAAAATCCCATGATCCCGGGTCTGTACCCCGAGTCCAATTTCTCGGGCCGTTTCCAATCAACCTGCCAAATTTCGTCTAATGACGAAATTGCCCCAGGTTCGATTTTTCTTTGTTAATTTTCTATCCAACACTTCGTCATCTTGACAAAATTAATACGGAGATTAATTATTCAGAGGCCTAAATTTAGGAATTTGGCTAAAATCCCATGATCCCGGGTCTGTACCCCGAGTCCAATTTCTCGGGCCGTTTCCAATCAACCTGCCAAATTTCGTCTAATGACGAAATTGCCCCAGGTTCGATTTTTCTTTGTTAATTTTCTATCCAACACTTCGTCATCTTGACAAAATTAATACGGAGATTAATTATTCAGAGGCCTAAATTTAGGAATTTGGCTAAAATCCCATGATCCCGGGTCTGTACCCCGAGTCCAATTTCTCGGGCCGTTTCCAATCAACCTGCCAAATTTCGTCTAATGACGAAATTGCCCCAGGTTCGATTTTTCTTTGTTAATTTTCTATCCAACACTTCGTCATCTTGACAAAATTAATACGGAGATTAATTATTCAGAGGCCTAAATTTAGGAATTTGGCTAAAATCCCATGATCCCGGGTCTGTACCCCGAGTCCAATTTCTCGGGCCGTTTCCAATCAACCTGCTAAATTTCGGCCCATTCCGACCCCGTTGCAACAAATGAGTAAATTACCCCTGGTGCAGTTTTTTTTTTTTAGTTTTCTGTCCAACACATTATCAACCTGACATAATTAATACCGAAATTAATTATTCGTAGGCCTAAACGAAGGAATGTGGCTAAAATCCCGTGATCCTGGGTTTGTGCCCCGACTCCAATTTTTAGGGCCATTACCAATCAACTTGCAAAATTTCGGTCCATTCCGACACCTTTGCGACAAATGACAAAAGTGCCCCTGGTGCGATTTTGCGTTTTAATTTTCTGTCCAACAGTTCTTCAACCTGACATAGTTAATACGAAAATTAATTACTCTGAGGCCTAAACGAAGGAATTTGCAAAAATCCAATGATCCCAGGTCTGTGCCCCGACTCCAATTTTTGGGGTCGTTTCTAATCAACCTGCCAAATTTCGGCCCATTCCGACACCGTCGCGACAAATGATATAATTGCCCCTAGTGCGGTTTTTCTTTGTTAATTTTCTATCCAACACTTCGTCATCTTGACAAAATTAATACGGAGATTAATTATTCAGAGTCTTAAACGAAGGAATTTGGCTAAAATCCCTGATCTCGGGTATGTGCCCCGAGTCCAATTTCTCGGGCCGTTACCAATCAACCTGCCAAATTTCGTCTAATGACGAAATTGCCCCTGGTGCGGTTTTTGTTTGTTAATTTTCTGTCCAACACTTCTTCAGCCTGACATAATTAATACGGAAATTAATTATT